>NC_071291.1:61462228-61752228 GCF_943737925.1 Anopheles nili
AAGCGCTGTTAGATTTAGTTGCAGCGCTAAAATCACGGTACTAAATTTATGAAACAACCCCCCCGGTTTCAGTGGGGTGGTTTTCCAGCGATGGTTATCCCATCAAAACGTGTCACGTGACACTTTCAAAACGTCCCCTCTTTCTTTTTTTAATGCGATTATTGCATCATGCATTCCACGTGTGCAATTGGCGTGGGGAGGATCGTGCGCCTTTCACCATTCACCCGCCTAAATCTCTGCCACCGATGCGAATCAGGGAAAGAAATCCCGCAGGGGTCCTGTCCCTGTACGCTGTAAAAAAAACGACACTTCATTTGGTGTGAATTTGATGGGATGTACTTTTTTTTGCAGCAATTTATGAATATGCCACTGGATATTTGAGTTCCCTTCCGTTATCTTCGGCGGCTGCGGAATATCTCATCGTGCAACCCCTCGAAATTCCAGCCACCAGACTCGCGCACGTCAGGCTGCTGCACGAGTCAAGATAAGCAAACGGTTCCCCCATCGGAAGGGCAGATTTTCTTATCTCACACCGGAATGTGGCACGGATCACGCGCGAACCAGTTCGAGGCCACCAATCGGTTCCAGGCTAATCTTCACACTCGGAGCCGTCATAAGAAAGAAAAAAAATGCCGTGTGCCAAGCGCTTCCGAGGCTCAGCTTCCCCGGTGGTCCCCGTGCACGTTGGCACGATGCCGGCGTGTTTCCTTTTCGGTCTCTTTTCCATCCCATTTTCGCTCCCTTTTTTCCGTGGTCTTTCAAGCGCCCGCAACACGGGTGGATTGTGCATCGATTGACACGCTTCTTCGGGGCGCATGAAATGCGTGTCCCAATGTCGCACGCGAGAAATCGTGCCCCACAACCTGGGTGGTCTCGCTGGGCGTGGGGGGAGGGGGGGGGTAGGTCAAACCCTTGGAGCACCCATTTCGCGCGCGATAAAGCGGCGTGGAAAATTGGCGCGTGGAAAATGCACCACCTGAGCGTGGTTGCCGGCCGATGCCGTTTGATGGTGGCGGTAAACTGACGCCTGCAAAGGCCTAACAAAAAAGGCACAAAAACAGACCGACTGCCCTTTTTTTGCTTGTTGTTGTTTTTTAAAGGATCGATTTCCTCACCACGCAAACAGTTTTCTAAAGCGCATTTGTAACGCAACGCAACGGGGCGCTGATAAAACGATGGTGAAAGCGCCCTTTCGAATGGGTTTTGCGATTAAAACTATTTAATTAGAAAACTGCCCAGCAGCGGGTTTCACCTCCGCTAAATGAAGAAGAAACAAAAAAACCCATTAACAGTCACTAGTGCGCGCCAAATCGTGTCTTTAACGTGGAAGCAACACGCTTATCGAGTATCAATTTGCTTTAGTTTACAAAACACCAAATAAGGGGAGTGAAAAAAAAACCGCGCCGTGAAATAGCCATTCCCGGGCGGATCCATTATGTGACCGATCGGGAGTGGGAAAAACACCCCCGACCCACCTGAGCGTGCTGGCGTAATTTATGCTAAACGCGTGGACTCATAAACACACACCCCTAATCGGGACCGATCCGAGGGACGAATCCCGCGATCACGAGCAGGTGGTCTCACTGGGGGATGAAATTTGACCCGGAAAACCACACACACACACACGTACAGGGCCACGCGGACTGGTGAGCTTTTTGGCTTATCGACTTTCTCTACCGGTGCGTCCTTACCTGGCCGCGTGTCCTTACAGGATCTGCATACGTTAAGAGCGACCGGTGGATTGGATAAAAATGTTCTTCATCCTTTTGCCTTCTTCCTATGAGATAAGCCGATCACCTCATTTCCTCGGTGTGTGTGTGTGTGTTTTGAAAAGCGAGTGAAAGAGCCGGCCATTGCGGAATGAGGAAAACGACACCGGGAACGCGTCCCTTGAATGGCAAGGACGAAAAAGAGCAAACCGATCACATTACGCTGATTACATTCAGCGGTCCAAAAGCGGCCGAATTTTTGCACACAATAAGCGTGAAAAGAAGAGCAGAGAGAGTGTGAGAGAGAGAGAGAGAGCGAGAGAGCACGGTCGAAGGATTCACCATCGTAAGGCTTACCGGCTCAGGAGCCCCGAAGCCGATCTCTAAGCTAACCGGATCAGCAACCCTAGGACCACAAAGGATCAGCGCAGTTGCCCATTTCACCCATGAGCAGGAAGCCGCTTTTGCGGTGCGGATTCAAACGCAGAAAAGGACCGATTTGATGGCCGGGTGCGTGCGTGGCCACGTTTCGCTTTTTCAGGGCGGCTTTTACACGGCATGTAAATCTGGTTAGCCACCGGACCGGGTAGGTAGCTCAAAGGGCGCTGAATGTTTACTTTTCATTTTGGTCGTCCTGTGTGCCGTGTCGTCCTTGGGCTTTTGGTGGACTTTTGGTGGACGCGAGACAAAAGGCGACAATGAAACCGTGTTCCGGCAACTGGCAACGGGCCGAACGTCTCGACCCGACTGAATCGGATGATCGCATTCACATTCACGGGCCGGGTTGAGCCGAAGATCCAATATGTAAATTGAGCCCAGCTCGCTAAGCTTGTAAAATTTTCACGGTACCTGTTGGTTGCGGTCGGCTAGCCTTTTTCGCATTACGACAGTTACTCACAACGGTGTTCTTTTGCACCTTTACCCCGTGCGTTGGTGCTTCCTTTCGCTCGGGGAATGTTTGGAAGGAATTCACCGCCGTGCTGTGGAATTCGCACGCTCACGAAGACGCCAGAAGGGGGGAAAAAAACCGCCCAAACCAACTGCCATATCTCTCGCCCGTCAAAACGTTTAAAATATCGTAAATTCTTCGAATGCATTCGTAACACTTTAGTGCGGGTTGCATTCCTTCAAGGGCAAGTGAGACTCAAAAAAGAGCTCAAAAAAAAAAAGTGAGGCCACTGGCGGTTGTGGCGGTGCCGCTTTTTTATCTTCCCCACAACCACCCCCATGGAGGGTGGTGGCTTTCAGGCGGTTTTTTTTTTCACCCCTTGTTCTCCGTTGGGGCATATTCATTAACAATGTATAAACAAAACTAATCACCAAATCCACGCCGTGGCTCCCCTGCTGCGAGTCGGCGAATTGGCCGTTTTTTTTCTACGCGCTCTCTTTCTTCTTATTGTTATTGCATCGTTCGCCCTTTCCGTCTCGCTGGTCGGCTTCTTCCCGATTCGTGTGGTTCCTCAGAATCCTTAAGGGGATCGTCTGAAAATTGAGTAAAAATTGGAACAAACTGTCCGATTCTCTGGCGGCGTGAGTCTGGCCAACCGAGTGAAGAAAAACGAGGGCCGCTGAGTGTGGGAAATGAAATCGAAAGCAATAAAAAAAAGATGATTAAACCAAAAACGCCAATAAAATGCGAGGGTGAGGGCTCAATTCGACGAACGGTGCTCGTTAGAATCCCTGCGCCTGCGGTTCGTGCATTTGTCTCGGCGAGGATGCTGCAAAACCCTACCGAAAATTGGCACACACATACACACGAGCGCCAAAAAAGAGACCATAAATTATGCCACCATGCAACCCCCCGGGGGGTCCCCAACAAAAAAGCGGGTCAATTGTGGTTTGAAATATGCTCAAAATTGCTTTTATATTTCGCGCTTTCCAAACATGATCCAGACAATCTTTCGTCTGAACTGAGGGGGGTTTTGGGTTGGGAAAAAAAAATCACCCACCGGTCCGGTTGCATCCTTTTACGAGCTGCAACATAAAACGGCACCTGTTGTCGCCCGCGAAAGGTGTCTGAAAAATGCAACCCCCAAAAAAAGAAGCCGTGAACTTGTTCCTCCGTCAGTTTCGTTTCGAGCCAGCTCTAAAGTGACAACACGACGATAATAGCAGGCCCTAAAAGTGCCCCCCTTATTTTTTTTGAGAGCTGGATGCGAAGCATAAATAAGAAACGAACAAAAGAAGCATGAAAATCACTCACACACGCTGGCGCACACACACGCACAAAAAGAAACGAATGCGCGATTCACAACAAGCGCGACAACAGACAACCCGTGCGCCATTTTTATGTGCTTTCCACCCACCCCCTTTTTCCCACCCACTCCACCACGTGGTGCGAACATGTTCCCGCGCTTGACCACGGTCGCGTTCGCAGCTGAACAGAAACATAAATTATGCTTTAAATATGCTAATCCCGCCCACCCCCAACACACACACACACATGGGCACGCACGCACGCGCTCTCTCGTACTCCTTTACGAGGTGGGTTGCATTTTAAGCAGCGAAGCCCTCTAGGGCACGTGTTTTTACTGCACTGCAAAGGCCGGTTATTTTCTTTCCTTTTTATTTGCAACATTCATTCCATCTCTCTCGCTCTCGTCTCGCGACTCGCTGTCTCGTTTTTGGGCTATTTTCCACCACAATTACTCACCAGTAGGCTTTATTTTTTTGTGTCATTTTTGCCTCAACCACACGTGTCATTCGAAGGAAACTTTTCGTTTGGGAAGGCTCGCCCTGGGGGTAAAATTTGGACCCACCCTTTTTATTTGGACTTGAAGGACTCGTGGGGGGCAAGGGAGCAAGGGGTGGAAAACACGAAAATGAAAAAAAAGTACCCAAGACCCCACGAGATAACAAGCCGAGGCAACATTCCTCCTCAACATGATGTTTGACGCGCGTAAACGTGTAACTTTAAGGTCCTTATATTGCTTCTTCGTTTTGTGCTTTGTCGCTCTCCTCCCCCCCCCCCATAATCTCCACCTTTTAATTCGTTTTATGCTCTTTTTTATATCCCTTAAAACCGGACCGAAAGTACTAGAGAAAGAGAGAGCGAAAGCCCCAAACGGTGCGATAAATGCGTGTTTCCAAAGTGCAAAGAGAGGCGATAAGCACAACAACCGAAAAAAAAAACAGCACGAAGAAAACACGCGTCGGCATAAAATACGATACTGAAATATGGGCTATTTCATAAACATAACCTCACGGCTGTACCGGACCAGAAAACCGGCCACGAGTTCTCCGCAGGCTCCGAAACCCCCGTAAACCGTGGCCCCGGGGGAAAAACTTACCCACGAATGGAAAAACTCGCGGGAGTTTTGTACGGGTGGAAAAACATCGGCCCCCGGTGGTCGGTGGTGGATAATGTTGCACCATCGATTTATTGCACAAAACGAAAACTGTCTGCCTCTGCCGTGCCGGGTTGGGTTGGTTTGTCCTTCGCCTTTCTCGCAGCATGCTGCCACGTCGTCGCTAGAACCACTTGGGCGCCCTTGGGCGGTTGTGGCACCTTTTCTCCGGCGTGGAAGATTTAACGTGGTTTCGGTGGATGCCACCAAAGGCTCACACACACACACACACACACACAACATAATTTATAGTGCAATGTTTCTTGCGCTACATACACGGGGTGTAGGTTTTTTTTTGTCTTTGCTCGCCCGCAAGCACCACAAGCGGTACGGGCGAAGGACGACAACGACAACACAAAACCCGACCGGCAGCGCAAACGGAACCGCAAAACGGCTCGGGCTTCGGCACACGTTGTTTATTGGCTAAATTTCCATTTCGAAGGGCACCATTAAAAATATATACATATGTGTATAAATATGTGCGCTTCGGCGGTTGTTGTGGGGGGACGGAAGAGCGCGAGTTGCATAAATTTCCGCAAGAAGCGTGTAAAGATGCACGTAAGGCAAATTATCGGACCTTTTTCTCGGATGGGCAACGGGTGGCACTCTGGTGTGTTCGTTAGGATAGCAAAACAGCAAAGCACATGCAGTCCTTGTTCCGGAAGCAGGCCGCATTCCAGCGCTGGAACCGAGCGTGTAAACCACAACGCACATGGGTGTGCAAATGCAGTAGCCTTTTGGGGTGCGGTTTAGGCGCTATGGGAATAGAACATATCTCAAAGCATCCTTAGATGCCTTTTGTCAAGGCATCCTTAAATGGCGGCAAAATGTTGCATGCATTCGAAACTAAACAAAACATTTTAGCACAAGAAAAACCCCCATTTGGAAATGGAAAATGGCACCTCAAAAAACCGGCGGCATTTTTGCGAGTTTGCGCTTTAGTCAAATGGAGGAGGATTAAAAATGGAGCAAATAAATAGCCAGCTACACAGCGCGAACGAGAACGATCAAACATCTTCATCTGCGCGTTCAAGAGCCACCCGCCAATATTTGACAAATGTCATGCATTGTCGGTTCTTTGGCTGCTGTTTTCCCCAACCCCGAGAAATGGCCGATTTTCACGAAACGGGGAAAACGGAAAGTCATTCACGAAAAGAAAATTCCCCCCCTTCTCTAACGCACACACTCACCCAACAAACACGCAGCATGGAAGCGCAATCCTCAGCAAACAAGCCCACCAACTCGAACGGCCGTACTCATCCTCTCGCTGCGAGGGTTGAATGGCCCACCCCCCGTTAGATGGTTTTCTTGGGGGAGGGGGGGTGGGTGAAAATCGTGGAAAATCCTCAAACGGGCCGAGAACGAGAGGGAAAATGGTTCGTTCGCGCTAGACAGAGACCATGCGTGTCACGAAAATGAACGAATGCGCATGACCGGGAAAGCATCATGCTCCATTTCTGCTTCCCTCTCTCCCGCCCTCCACAACCCCCACATCACCGGGTGGCGGAAAACCACTGGCAGGAAAATGGATCCCCTAGGGTAGGAAAAAAAAAAGCCCAACCACCACAAGATGGAGTCGCAAACCGAAGGGCTGCGCGAGTACGAGTTAGACGAGAGAGTGTGAGAGAGAGAGAGAGAGTGAAAGAAAAACGCACGGGTTGGGGCTTTTTTGGACGCTCCGTCTCGGTTCCGCTTGCTTGGTGATGGAAATGGCGCTGGCATGCCACCCACCTGAGGGGGTTTTTGGTAACGGGACGGAAAATCGATTTCTGTGGGTGGGATTCTTCTTTTTGTGTGTGTTTTTCAGGTTACCTGTCATCGGGTGGGGTCCCTTGCCGAGGATGTAGTCGTCCTTGCAGATGAACTTATTGTCGTCCAGCACGTACAGCTGCTCCCCGGTGCTGATCTGCTTCCGGCAGATGCAGCACGTGAAGCAGTTCAGATGGAACACCTTGTCGCGGGGTTTCCGCACCAGATCCGACGGTGCGATGCCGTGGCCACAACCGCTGCACTTGGTACCGTAGCGCCTGGAAAGTGAGGGAAAGAAATGGGAGTGAGTGAATCAATTCCGATGCTTTAATTTTACTGTCGATTATATGCGAGCAATTACTCGGGGAAATTGCGACACCGTGGGTACCGCAAAGAATTGCTAGCATTGAGGACATTAGATATTCGCTGGAAAAGACCACAAATTTAAGGACACTTGCATGCAAACGTGACTCAAACAAAATCGATAAAATGCCTTCTTTTAAATAGTATTCAGGGTAAATCGCTCTCCCTTTAGCAAATGGACGTGTAAGAATCATCAAGATGCTGAAATTTTAGGGTTCTATTTTTGTCCCATTGATATTCCTTTAAATTGTATAAAATATTCTTATCTTGAAGGAAATGAAAATGACTCTTTTTTGATCAATGAAGCTCTCTGCTCGTGATACGAATGTTCCTTGATATGAATGAAACAATCAATTCTCCTCCCAAAAGAAAAATCATCCAAATTAACGCTTCCCATGCAACTAACGCCCCAAGCTAAGATCCCATTCAGTCCAATTTAAACACACTGGCAATTTAAAGCGACTCCCTACATCCTTCCGCTTCTGTTTCCGTCCTGAGTTGCGCCCAGGCAAACTCCCACCGGTTAATCACCCTCAAAAACGCCCACCAGCCCCGTGGGGCAAATACGGGCCTTTAAGAGAGAAATAAAAAAAACCCGGCACCACCCGACACCGGAACAATGCGATGTGCGTTTAATTGTGACATTAAAGAGCACAAACCCCACCGCACCCAAACAATCGATCGCTAATCCTTGGCTTATTGGATGCGTTTCGATTAAGCGCCTACGCAAACGGCCCGCAAAAAACACCCCCCGGTGCCGGTGGAGGCTCACGAGACGAAAGCCCTTTTTTTCCGGAAGGCTCCCAGCCCAGAATGGAGGAGAATGAAAAAGGAAAAAAAAGCATCCTCAGTACGATCACGCGGTGATCGATCACGCACTGTTCTGCAGGGTAGACGAGCCCGGGAACCGATGATTGAATGTGACCTCCGGCTTCGGGGGCCACAAAACGGTGCCGCTGGTTCCCTCGAAGCACAAAGAAAAAAAGCCCACGAGATGAACACGCGAGATGATACGCGTCTGCACCCGCACAGGGAAGCTTCCTGACGCTGCCCGCGATCGAACGAAGCAAAAGGAACTTGAAACCGTCAGGAAACCGGGCTGAAATGTGAACGAAAAATCGCACCCAATGAATCTTCGTGCACTGGTGAGGATGGCCCCTTTCGGGGTGGGACACACACACGCACACGCACGCACGCAAGCCTTTTGTGCTGTGAAGGAGTCTTTGTTGCCCCTCAAAACAATCAGCCAGAAGGCACTCGGAGACGACTCCGGGAGCGACTCCGGAGCCGGAAGACGATCAATCTCGGACGGTTCAATCTCAAGTGCCCACGAACTTTTTTCCTTCTTCTTCTTCTTCTTCTTCTTCTTTCTCCTTTCATTCACTCTCTCACACACACGCACTCGTTGAGCCCGCATTGTGGAGGTGCAGAAGAAGAAGAAAAAAAAAACAAGGGGGGCCCAATTTCGATCCCCAAAAGTAAAACGCGAGGCGTTCCCATGGGATGCACTTTCGTGGTTTTGGGGCATTTTCCAGCGAGCACACTGTGTTTTTCCCATCCGCGTGCGTCCGTGTGCCACGGATGAGAACCCGCAGGGCGAAAAGATAAATGCTGCCTCCTCCTCGATCGCGAGCACTGATAATTATCATTTTCGAGCGCTTTTGCCCGGTTCCCGCTTTGGTGAAGAACCTGGACCGGTTTTGGGTCTGGATGCGGGTTTTTTTTTCTTCAAAGTTTGTTTCGAGTGTGGCCGCTCCCAACGAAACGAGCCGGAATCTGGCCGCTGGCGACGATGGTTTTTGGGCCTACCGTTTAAATGGCGGTTATTGTATGTAAATCATAGGTGTCTCGAGTCCACCCGGGCGCTTGGGCCACACCCCGAGGATGGCTTCCGTATAAAAGCCTCCGTTCCGCCTCCGAGGAGAAAAAGAGGGAGCTTCCGGTTCGCTTACCTGAAGAAGTCGTTCCGGCAGTACAGCTTCGACTCCCGGCTGAAGCATTTGTCGGCCAGCGGTTGGTGACATTCGCAGCATCGGACGCAGGCCGCGTGCCAGCCGCGTTCGAGCACGTTCAGCAGGAATTTGTCCAGGATCGGTTTGTTGCAGCCGGCGCATGGTTCCCCGAGCCCTGACGGGGGTTCACCGCGACCTGTGTGGGAGGGAGAGAGAGTGAGAAAAAAAGGATCAGCATCAATGTCGTCGGTACTCGCTCATTTTGTTACGATTTCCCGGGCTGGTTGGACTTTTCCCGGCTCCCAAACATCTAAACCTTCTTCCGATGCCCCTAAAGGTCCTTGGGACGGTCCAGGTGAGGGTCCTTCTTTCGCCCGGGAAGGCGAGTGCCCTAAATAAACGACCCAAGCGGCCGCATTCTTTCACGGCTCGCTGACGTCCTTTTTCCATCGGAACGGAAAAGCCTGGCGTCGCCAAAAACGGCCGCAATCCTAACCCTGCGGAAACATCATCGTGGCCTATCACGCGTGTCCCATCGTGGCTGACTTCTGTTTTGACAACAAGCGGGTTTGGCGGTTTTTCGGCGGGGTTTTTTTGTTAGACACCGGCGGCTTAGCGCCATCGCTGTAAAGCTGTTTTCCCTTTTGCGTAATAGCCACAAGGATTCGGATGCATCCCGGGGAAGCGGGAATTTTCACACATGCGTTACGGATTTGCGCACGGAACGCGATCCACCCGGGGGTTGTTCTGATTCCGGGCTTTCGTCCTTTTCGGTGGTTGATGTTTTTCCAGCCGACGATATCGGTTACAGGCTCGGTAACAGGGCGCACCAGGGAGAAGTGCTTGTTTTTACAGCCACTCAGGCGAGGGGTTTTAATTCTTCTTTCTTTCCTTCTTTTTTGATTTGTCCCTCCCCGGGTGCACCGGGGGTTGGTGTTTTTGGTGGTTTGTTTTGTCAAGCACCTCGACGAAAACCGAAATTTGATACCACGACACCAATGGCGGACCCCAGATGGAGGGAACCGATCGATTCCTCTGATTCGCCCTTGTTTGCTTTGTCCGTGTCGGGCAGCTTTCGGTGGCTCATTCTTTTTTTTTTGCTTGCAAAATGGCCGTGTGAACCAAGCGGCAACGTTTGTTCCTCGCACAAAAAAGGTGCTACGTTTACAACGAATATGATCGCTTTTTGAAGCATAAAAATTCACCCGAAAATGTAGCTATTTTAAGCTCGTAATTACATCCGGTTTTTTAAAAGCAAGAAGGAGTTTAAAACATCACTCCCCCCGCCCAAAAAACATTCTAACAACACCACCCAAACGCTTCCGCTTGTCTTCCGAAAACCCGTACCAAAAACCACGGACGCCCCAAAGGACAGTGCCGACCTCGAGACGTTGTGCAAACCATCGGCATTCCGTTTCATTAGGCAGTGTTGACATAGGACCGGAACAGGAACACGCTCACGCGCACGGCTCGCAGACGGGCAAGGATTGTGTTATCAATCCTACAACCCGAACGTCCGATCCGATCCGTGCTGGACGTGACCGTTTGTCTAATCGAGCGTACTGTTTGTCTTGAACGGACAGATTTTGCGATTGCGATTCGCAAGTGGAGACTAGCTAGGATTTCTAATTGTACGATAAACGAACGAAAAGGTTCTCCAGGAAGGACGGTCTGGCAAGGCCAGGGATTTAGTTCTAGAGCAGTAAGAGAGCTTTTGCGTCACATTTCCAGTGAATTACGCTGCGTGGGTTGCAACTGAATGTAAGACATTTGATAAAAAGGACACGAAAAATGTGCAAGAAATGGCGAAAATGTCATAACGAAGAAAAGGACTTCCAAGAAGCGGTTAATTTCCACTCAAAAAACACCGTTTATTTGGTTCTTTTTGTGTGTTTTGATCGCTCTAGAACATCCTTAAAAACCCACGGTTCTTCCATACGCGGGAAAACGCCCAAAAAAGGCCTACTTTGCTTAACCCATTTCCACCCGAAACGCGTTTACACACCTATGTTGTGCTGGTTGTGCTGCAGTACCGAACCGAACGCCATCAGATCCTTGGCCGGCGGTGCCCGGGCACCGATTGCTGCGAAACTGTCCCCCAGGAAGGACGCCAGCGCGATTGCCCGTGGGGGCGTTTTGGTCGCTTCCGTTAAAATTTTGAAATCCGTTTCACTGAACGGGTCGGGGCCGGATCCGGGTTCGTGCGCACGCCGTCGTGGCCCTGCCGTTTGTTTTTTTGTTGTTTTGTTTTGTTTTTTTCCACGTTCCCGTGGGGTCCCTACGCGGGTGGGGGGCGCTTGCTTGCGTCCGGTGGTCAAAAACACACCCCCTCCGGAAAAAGCGGCAATCAGGGAACTACCCCGAGGGAAGGATTAACACGACCGCCAGCTCCAAGCTGACTTACAACAGAAAAAACAAAACGCACACTATCCTTGACGCCTTTTTTTGAATACTACTTGCGCGGAAACACTCTCTCTCGATCGCGCACGCCGATTCACACCGAGCGGGACATTTTCGCCACGCCAAAACACACGCTTTCCCTAGGGGTGACGGCACGATTGGTATCCTTGTCGTACGTCTCGATGCACCAAAACCCGGTCACACTAGCAACCACCCTCGCAACACTGCACTTGCACGCACCGCGAACCGCAGGAATTTTGCCGTCGGTGTGCGATTTTTTTTGCTTTTTCGTAGCTTATTTTCGCTTTGCTTTCTTTCCGCACGTCACTCGCGAGGAGCCTCTTTGTGGCCGGTTTTTTTGGACCGCAGTTATCGCGCGAGCTCTTTCTCTCTCGCTTTGGCCGCTGACCAGCCTCCCTGGGTCTCGTAAGCGCGATGATTTATGGCGATTCCTGACCCTTATCCATTCCGTTCCTTGACGGGTTGCCCGCCGCCTTTGTCAGCCCTCGTGCGAGCCACCACACTGGTGGGCGCGCATTGCCGCACGAAATATCACGGAAATCCCCCTCCCTCTTGTTTTCCACACTTTTCTCGAACGGGCAGAGGCCCCAAAACTCCGAGGCCGGACAAAAAACCGTACCGACACCGACACCGTCGCTCGCGAAAGATCGCACACCAGAAACGGCTCCTGGTGAAGCTCGCGATGCCTGAGATGCTGTGCCGCAACCTCAAACCAGCCCGTATAAACTCGCGCTCGCAACCGTCACCGAGAAACCGAACCGCACCGAACGGGAAGCAAATGTCTACTTTGCCGGTTGCCGTGGTTCACGGTACAGCATAGCCGCGAGGCCCTTCGACGGGCCTGTGTTGATTCTCGCGTGGCCACACGCCCGACCAGGCCAACTAGCTGTCCCGGGGCCAGGTGCGCCTTCTGTCTCACTCTCTCGTGCAGCCCTCCAGTCCGAGTGGGCCGTGCGCGCGGAAAAGAAGGCGTCGCCTAGCAACTCCTGCACCGCGTAGCGTAACCGGGTGTGCGAGCGAGACAGCGCGCTTGTTTATTCTGCCCAATCGGCGCACGCTTCGCTCCTGCTGTCATCCTGTGCGCGCACACACACCCCACACGGCACGGTGAGCTTCCTTGACAACGTACACAGACTTTGTCAACACCTCCCTCGTTGGAGGAGCCCTTTTTTTCGTGTGCGTGGCGGCATCCCCCACGCGGGTGAAGGGATGTTTATGTTCCCGTCGCGCTCAAGATGCTTACCGCTCTGGAGGGTGACCGATCAATACAGTACGCCCCCCCCCCCCCCCCACCCATTCTCCCGCAGGAGTTTTTCCCGCCCGCGCAGTGGTGGGTTTCGCTTTTGATTTTTGTTTTTCTTCCACCCAAAGGTGTGATTCTGGGAAAAACCCTGACCGCAGCCGCAGCCACGGCAGCTCCCGCTTTTTTGTGCCGCACCTCATACGGCTGTCCCTTTTTCGCGCAAAGGGCTCGCTTTCTCGCTCACGGCACGGCTTTTGCTGTCTCTTTCTCTCTCTCTCTCTCGCTCACTGCTTTCCGTGCGTTATCTTCCAGCTCATCGGTTCGCGACAAGCGAATTTGCGGAGGGAAACATACTGAGCCGCGCGGTTGAGTTTTCCACTCCAGCCGTGTCCTTTTGCCACCGTGTGTGCGTGCGTGGTGGGGAGACACTTTTCGCGCAGCAGCCCAGGACGAAAGAAAAACCCACTTGCAAACGCAAACACGCATACACGGCGGAAGAAAACTCACCCAACGAAACAAGGCGCGCGCACGCCAGCACTATTGATCCACTGAACTTTGGTTTTTCCCTCCAGCGTTCAAGCTTCTGGCTTGAGGGAAAACTTTTTCTCGACGGCGACTGCGGGGAAGGGAGCGAGGGGCGCGGTGCGTGCAATTTAAGGATGTGGGCGCATTAATTATTACGTAGTTTCGATTATTAATGGCGAGACGGTTCGCCAGCTGGATTGGGTCAAAGTTGGCCTACGTCGCGCAGATTCCCGTCAGACTCCCCGGGTGGGGGAGTAGGGGGAGGAAGTGCCGGGCCAACCGAAGAGGAGGATGAATTGTTCTTCGAGATTGTTGTGTGGCCTTGAAACGACAATGGTGGGGGGGACTGGAATCCGGCCAACGACAACAGCAACAAACGGGAAAGAACGGGAAGATCACTCCGGCGGCACACTACTCAAAAAAGGCGGCCCAGGGGCGAGGTTTTGTTTCCCGAAGGCCGGGGATGTGAAAAATCGATACATCAACCCGCCGGTTGTGTGGGCTGTCGTTTTGCCATTTTGTTCGCCTCATTCTGGCAGCGCCATTAGTCCGTCGCATTAGCCAACGTAGCAGGCCAGGATTGTCACAAATGGGGGTTCGTTGGTTCTTTTTTTGTTTTAAAGCGCTTTTGCAATAAACTTCCAGCTGATATGCCCATAAGGTCTTAAAATAATCTTTAAACCCTGCGCGGTATTCTACACCCACAAGGACCTCCACAATACCTCCAGAAAATGCAATAAATTTGCAGTTAAACGATGTGTGTCGCCCCCGAATATTTGTGGTGTGAAAATTATATCAGCAAAAAAGCACCCACAGTTGAACATAAAATAAAACAAAAATCAAAAAAACGCACCCACAAACCACCCGCTCGCAATTATTAAATGCACCAATTCAAGCGACCAGCGTTCTAACCGAACCCTCAGGCGCCGTTGTTGCTCTTTCGCGCGCGCAATGGCTTTAATTTAATGTAACAATTAATCACATTAAAGCGACATCGCGGGCTCGTAAAGGCGACACGGATTGGTGGTGAAAGAGGGAGGTGGAGGAGAGACTTTTGGGGGTGAAAACGTGCCAACACAGTTTAAGCGGTCGGTGGAAAGTTTCGCGGCCGGTGGAGCCAGGAAGAACCGGCCCCATTAAAAGAGCCGTTCAGCATGTCTAAATCGTTCCGTTTAAATGCCAATTAATAATCGCTAATGTGTGTGCACTCACACACACGCACACACACACACGCTCGGTGCGTGACGCTGGGGTGGGGTGGGAAAACTGGGCCAGACATCGTCCCTGGTGCTGGAACAGGGTGTTTGGGATGGAACCGGCCAGAAGGTATATGCACACACGCGAATACGAAATGAGTGCAGGTATTTGCATAATTCACGAGGCAAAATGAAGCGACCCCCAGGGGCAGGAACCCGGACGCCGCATCGCGACAATCGCGCCAACACCGAAAAGGGCCTTTCTCGACCTCCCCCCCCCTCCCCCTAGAAGGACCATTTCCGCCACGGCGCTGTGGCTGCTAATGGCTGCTACAACATGCAATTACCGGAATTACGGTGCGATTCATTTGTTTTTGCTGCACCGCGCGTTCGCTTGCGCTTTTATGTGCTTGTCTTTTTTAAAAGGATTGAGACATGCAACCGGGAACACCTTTACATTGATCTTCGGCTTTTGCGAGTCCTGAGCGGCATCAAATTTTGATTATTTTTTCCCCAAGTGCACTCGATCGCGTCGGGTTGGCTTAATTTCGAGCGTCAGGATGGGAGCGTGGTGGGTTTTATTTTTTTTTGTTTCGCAAACGAAATCATAAAATGGCTGCAGCTTGTTACGTGCGATCGACGATGCATCGATCGTGGCCTCGTTCGAGAAACCACCGGTTACTGGCTCTTTAAATTAAACTTTAAACGATACGATGCGCGAGTGGTAATGTCCTTCGAATGGGTGCTTCTGAGGGTGCAAACCAGTGGCAGATGTTACCGAACTAACTGTGACATGAGCTAGCTGTTAAAGGCCATAAAGACAATTGCTTCGAAACGCGGAAACAATTTTATACATATGTATATTGCTAATACCTTCTGTTTCTTTTATGCACCCATCAGAAAACAATTTCATTTCGTAAGTGAGCGAGGAGCAAATGAATGTAAATTGTTGTTTGAATGGATGCTACCGTGAGTGAGATGTAAAACTTGAACAACTGCAAGCTATTATTGCAATTAGTAACACCATAATTGCGTTAACACCTCGTCCTCAGCATGCATCATTAGAAAGTCATTTCAATTGTCCCAAGCAGCAATGTAATCATCAACTTTCACTGCAAAAATCATGAAAGTCTGCAGTATCTTGAGGACATCGATGTAGCGAGCATTTTCGAATGAAAGTTTGAACAAATAGCAACTGTCGGCAATCAAACACGTCCCTCGGTTTGCCAATAACCGTGCAATTCCGCTGAATCCCGATCGGATCGATTTTGCTCAACGCCCAGCCCGGATCTATTTCACGCCAGACCGTTTTGCATAAGCTTCCTGGCCGAGAGATACCAACATTATTCATAGCCTCATAAATTCCCTTTCATCTGGTACACCGAAGGGAAATGAGACGAAAGAAGAAAAAAAAGGAAAAAGGAAAATGCACAGAATCACGGCTAACCGCAAAAACATCAAAGGAACGCGCGACATCGGGCAGGACCCGTTCCATCGGCCGTTTTCCCCGAGGTTCATATTTCATCGTTTATTACAAATTTTGACATTCCGTCGCAGCAAGCGGTTCGACGGTTGTTTCCTCCGCTTCAACGCCTTCTACGAATGGTCCTTTAATTTACGGCTCTTCGTTGTCACTGGGAGGGTGTTTTTTTTCGCTTTCTCGCCCACCAGCTCTGGTATCTGTTGGTGCGTGGGTGCGTATGCGTGTGTGTCTTTTTTTAAATATCTTATCTAAAATTGAGTTACCAGCGCACACTCCCGATTTCCCGAAGGCTGTCAATTACATGGCCCGTCAGTGGCAGCACCCGGATCGAGCAGCCGACCGGAACACGACATTAAAGTGCGACATTCGTGGCGTTCTACGATCGATCAGATCCTCTCGGTGGCCGGAAGGCACATGTGCGTAAAATTACGTTGAACAATTTTCCCCCATTTTCCCTGCCGGCTTTGGAACCACCGTCAGACAGTTGACCCACATGCCGGCAGGAAGCCGACAAGTCAGGCCTGTGCTCGTTCCAGGACTAACCCCGCCGGATCATCCGCAACAACCTGACAAACGGGGTTGGTAACGAAACGGAACAAGTTACCAAAGTGAAACACGAACCAACCGCCCGGTGCTGGAGTGCCTGTGTGAGAGAAGGAGAGAGAGAGAGAGAGAGAGAGAAAGCACACACAACCCGAATGGGGAAGGGAGATGGCCCATTTCCACCGTCTCGGTAGAGGTCCCGGGCACGAAAAACCCGGCAGCTTCCAAATGCCGGTGATAATTGCGTTCAATTAATCAAAAGATCACAACCATGAAATTATTAAGCAGACCCGGCAGGAGCATCCACGGCGGCCGCCGGATGGGGAAGCAGATTACAAAACGATACCCCAACCGTAGCAAACAAATGAGAATCGCGGGGCAGATCGGAATGAAAAGGAATAACCAAAAAAAAAGGGAAAAATAACCGAATCGACAACAAACGCAGGGACACGCATCGATGTTTTGATGCGCTGATGACTTAATACGGTGGTTGGAGAACTGGAAAACGAGATTGTCATCTCGTTGGCACAGGACCAGGAACAACCAACCGGGAAAACGAAAACAAAACAGGACGAACACAAATATGGTTGTATACAATATGTCGTCGGTTTGTTGTAGAGATGGATAAGGACAAAATTGAAAGTCAAATAATGGCTCGGTTTGCGCTTTTAATCTCAGCTGTAGCAAATGAACCTAATTCCAAATGAATCTAAATTATTCTTTATTTAATTGAACTCAAAGTTTAAAAAATCGTTTCACATTCACCTTTGTTTAATGATGTGAACCTAATATAAACTATATAATTGTGTTACTATACAATTTATGAAACATTTCGGCTACGGATAGGATAGGAAAGAAAAGGATAATAAAAATAGAATGTAGTAAAGGATAGAACAAAACTAACTTTCCTTGATTTTCATTTCACCTCATTGTTTTTCACCACACCACCCAAAGAGAACATTGAGTCGGTTTGTGTCTGGACTAAAAGAGCAGGAATGTCAAACTTACCTTCATCCTATTTATACAATTTAATCCTTACCGTAACCACTTACCGATTTATGCAATTTATAAATGCCCGTGAAAAAAAGGACACACAACGAGGGTCACATCCCTCCAGAACCCCACAAAAGCAACCCTTCCCACAGTAAATAAGAAACAACCGACAAGTTTGATTGCACTTTCCTCTGGCTAAATTGTAACGAGTCTCCTTTATTCAAATATATCCGTAAACGATGTGTCTTTGTTTGCTGCTTCTTCGTAACCATCGTAATAAATGTAATCATTATTGCTAAACAATCCAGTGAGGGTATGAGTGGTATGCGTTTGAGCGTTCGCCTTTCCGTGCGCTTCCGTCCATCGTTTTCCGTCCCTTAAGCCCTACAATGTTCCTTCGTTCCATCGAATCGACCGCACGGCGGCTGGCGGCTCTGGCTCGCTTACAAATATATGGTTTGTATATGATGTTTGTTTGTTTTTTATTATTATTATTATTTGGTTTTGTTTTGTTTTGTATGATACTTAATTTGCATTACTTTTGCTTGCTCCATTGCAACCTGATTGCATCTCCCTAAAGCTAATTGCTGCACGCTGTCAGCGGTTGTTTGCAGTGGCATCTATCTAATTCCTTCCGTGTACTTATTTTTTTGTTGTAGTTTGTATTATTTACTGCTCTATCATTACCATTTCAATCGGATTATCTAACAATATCATCATCGTAGGTGTAGTGTACGTGAAGTGTTTATGTTCGCTTAAAGGTGTTTCGAAGGTGGCATAGGAAAATGTGTGTTTGCGTTATGACTCACGATGCGTTCGTTCAAGAGAGTAGGAGTTTATTAATAGGATCATTTTGGATTGGAATATGAATTTTAAGACATCTGTTAGTTACGTTCACTTTGTAGTTTGTTAGCTATCCTGCGTCCTAGGAACGACGGCTCTCGCTCCTCGCACGCCGTTCGTGCTAGAGGAGAGTAAGCAGGGAGAAAGGACTAGTCTATAGAATGGACAGAGGATCCAAACAGAACGGTCTCGATGCCGCACTCAAATCGTCGGCATGCCACGTTCTCTCACACTACCGCTCTACGTATAATGTAATTCGGGAACCAACCATTCCTCGCGCTGATTATTTACATTTATCGACTTGGTAGAATATATGCTTTTCATGGATTTTACGTTTGCTTTGTTTCGGTTGTGTTTTGGAGATTTATCATATTTTTTGTTTGTTTGTATATATGTATATAATGTTCATGCACGTGAATAGAATGTACTTTTAACGCTGGTTTCTTGTAGCTTCCCGTCGAGTTCCCAAACCCTGCAATTCCCGCTCCCCGTTTGTCGTAACTGGTCAAATTGGAATCAAGAACAATTCGCTTTTCGCGTTCGTTTCGAGTATAGACGGCACGATTAGGTGGCACCGGTCACCAGGTCAACCCGGCAACAGGCAGATACCCGTCCCATCCTGAGGAGAATATTGCGTTAGATAACGAAGCTTCGAAATGTAAATTAAATTAAAACCTACCCACTCCCGTTCTCTCTCTCTTTCTCGACCTCGTATGCTCAAACAATCTTGTTCAAAAGAACTTAATCACCGTTTCCAAACAAAAAACAATAAACAAACATGAACAGCCTTGGTCGATTGCGTTCGATTTAGCACGTTGCAAGTGAGGTGAAAATTAAACTAATAAAACCTTTTTCATCGCACACTATCGGATACCTATTTCGTCCTCGGAATTAACGCAACATTCGCGCCCTGTTTTTTTTTTTTCGTTCTATCTCCATCCCCGCAAGCGGAGACAGCGCACACGTTGTAAATACTGTACACAGAATACCCACCAAGCATGCATGGCTCCAACAACTAGCAAATCAACGATCCTCGAACCGTAACGCCACGTCGGCGATCAGCTCCACCCGGTTCTCGTAACTAATAATATCTCGCCTGTAAACGCCTGCAGTCTCGTGGCACTCGCGAACGGTCACACGATCGCCTTCCGATCCTTCGATATACATGCGCACGTTGCGCTTACTTTCGCATCAGCCGGTTCATGTCTTTGTTCTGCTTCCCGATCTTCACGTCCACGTCCTCCACCCGATCCGAGATGTCGTCGATCAGATCGTTCTGGCTGTCGATTTCCTGATTCAAGTCCAAGGCCAAGTTCTTCAACCGCGACAGGTTGCCTCGCATTTCGTCAAGGTTTTGGTCGAGCTGGTGGCTGAAGCCACCCGCGGTACCAGCGCCGGCCCCGCCGTTCGCCAGCTGCTGCTGCTGTTGCTGCTTCTGCTGTTGATGGAGGTGCTGCGGATGGTGCGGATGATGGGGATGATGGTGGTGGTGATAGTCTCCGGGTCCCTGCGGTGGTGGTACCGGTGATTGGTCCGCGTTCCAGTACGGGTCCGCTATGCGGAAGTCCTGCGGGTTCGGATAGAGATCGTCCTCCTCGGTTGGCGTCGGGGATGATATGTTCTGCCGAGGTATCCCGCCCGCCGTCGTCATGCCGTGGTCTCCGTGGACACTGCCGGGACCGGCCACGGGTCCAACGGCGCCACCCCCTCCGGCCACCATCCGCCCGGACAGATAGTTCTTCAGCCCACCGAACACGCTCTTCAGGCTGTTCAGGTGCTTCTGGCTGAAGCGCAGCGAGTTATTGATCTCGTCCAGCTGCTTTTTGGTCTTTTCCAGCTGCTCGCGCTGCCGGTGCAGCTCTTCGGCCGTCGCAATGCCCACCTGCTCGGTTTCGCGTAACACCCCAAGGCACCGTTGCGACGTAAGTAGCGTGCTTTCCTCGAGCTCACGACGCCGCTGCTCGAACGTTTGCCGTTGGCGTGCGATCTCGTCGTCCACCGCAACGTCGTCCTCGTCTGGACCGAGGCTGGAGTACACGTTCGCCCCACTGCCGTACACCAGGGGCTTGCTAGGAACACCTGCACCATAACCACCGTACGCTGCGGCCGCCGGCATGTCCATGACGTAGCCACCGGGGCCTACGCTGACGACACTGCCACCACCAGCACTGCCACTGCTCCCAGCGTACGCCAGCCCCCCTCCGGTTACCTCATATCCAGCGGCGGGGCCCAACACATCCGGGCGCGTGTAGACTGCCCCCGACACCTTCGACACGCCATACTTATCCTCCGCTGGCAGGTACGCGTCCTAAAAAGGCACAACAGAGACAAAAGCACCACACATTTATCAGTGTTAGCACGCCCCACATCGGAATGTGTCCTTCACGGCGCTGCGTTTCTTTATCACTCATTCAGGCTGGCCCTTTGTTGGGGCGACTTGTACTTACTGCTCGATGGGCGTTTCTCAGAAATAGCTCATCGTCAATGTCGTCCTCATCGGTGAACAGGTTCGCTGGGTTCGGTACGTACTGATGGCCGGACATTCCCGTATCACCGCCCCCTCCCCGTACCGATACCGATGATAATTGCTGGACCAAATTCCACCCCCACCACTGGAATGCTGGCTTTCTGCAACGCTGTGATGCGTGCTGCGTGGCAACCGATGCGCAAGCAGTAACACCGAGCTTCCTTCACCTGTACACCAGGAACGATAGCAGCTTATCTTGCAAAAATTCGAAATGCGTTTTTCTGCGCCCAATCTTTTATGCTCCAAATCTGTACTTCTTTTTTCCTCTTGCTTATCCTGTCGCCAGTGAGATGGGCGAATCAATGTTTGTCCACGCCTGTCATCGTCCCTCCTGTCACCGCACGTTTACAATGTTTTCTGCAGAGCTCGATAGCTGCGCCTTTTTTCCTTGGTTGTGGATATTTTTGTGTTATTTAATATCCGAACGTTTGGAAAAAATATCAATTGAATGTTAGGTTACATTTAAGACAACTTAGCCTATCCGTACGAGGAAGCATTCGAGAAGAAAAGGACGATGAAAATTGTTTGTTATGGTCGAGATAGAAAAATAAAAACATCAGCCAAAATGTCAAAACTTTCGAAACACTTTCAAAACAAAACTGTAAATTGTTTACAACTGCGTGAGCTCTACACATTATGAGTATCTCAAGCGTTTGTTAACAAAAAGGCAAGAGAAACTATCGACACATACCTCGTTTAGTAGTTTGAGAAGTTTCCAATAGGCACTTGATCACTGGGTGAGTTAGGAAAGAGCCGCGAAGCTGGAGCCCTTTGTTGAATTGTGGCACAACCTCGCCGAAGAAGAAGAAGGAGTGTGACTCATCTGCCGATCCGTGCTGGAGCTTGTTTGGTTTTATCGTTTCACACGCAAGGAACTGTTTAGTGATGGAATCGGGTATAGAATCTCCTGCTGCACCAGAATGGTTGCTGAAGCTAGAGAGCCGCCGTGAACAGATAAAGGCAAAGCTAAGTCACGAAAGTGGTAACGGAGCACCGTGCAATGCTTGCGGTAAGTCAACCAAGCGGTAGGAACAATGCACTTTGCAGGCAATCAAAGCAGCCATCTCGGGTGGCCTTGACGCTGAGACAAAGAACCAGCTTTTCTGCATGATTTCATAATTGTGTGCTCTTTTTATTACAGGAAGTGCCTGCCCGGGGTTGGATTTACATTTCTGGCGAAAAATTTGCCGCAACTGTAAGTGTCGCAAAGAACAACATGATTGCATCGACGATGATGTCAGCGGCTGGGCGCAGTTTGAAATTCTCGGAGCCATTCGCTCCAAACCGGCATGTATGTATTTACGAAGTGGAAGAAAATGATGAAATTTTCTTCATCAATTGGTCACACACTCATTGTAGATATTCGAATATCCGAGCTTACCGATAAGCCGGTGCAGCTGGCATGGGTTCCCCCGAACGTAACACCAGAACTGGCGTCGGACTATATGCGTACGCTCGGTCAGCAAAACATTCCGATTGTCGGCAGCGAAGCGGCCGAGAAGCGTAAACAGCAGCTCGAGTTCCAGGTGCCAGCGCACGATCTCGATACAAACCTGTGCCATAACTTGACGCCATACGAAGCAGGTCAGCTAAGCGATTACGTAGAGAAAATCAAAGCACACTGCGTTGGCCAGGGAACGGTGATGCGCGTCGGCGGAGATTCTGCAGGTGTAGTGCAGTACGGCACAGTGGTACAACAGCCGCCGCAGCTCCATGGCCAAAGCA
This sequence comes from Anopheles nili, assembly GCF_943737925.1. NCBI lineage: Eukaryota > Metazoa > Arthropoda > Insecta > Diptera > Culicidae > Anopheles > Anopheles nili. The sequence goes on from NC_071291.1 coordinate 61,484,848, forward strand.
CGGAATCAGGCAGCGAAATTGGTGCACCGGTAAATGCTAGCTCGAACCCGAGCGACTCTAAACGTCCCGATTACATGGCAAGCGAGGTGCTATCCGATAAAATGAAGTACAAACTGAACCTAATGGGCATGAGCAGCTCGGAAATGGTAGCACAAGCCATGCGCTACGATCCGGCCACCATCCTCGACGGCACAAGTGTTCCATCCAACGTACCAGAGGCGTTTGTGAAATTCCACCAGGAATACCAAGCAAATCCGAAATTCCGCGCAGAGATGGATCGTTTTGCGGATCGCCTAAAGCTACCGAACATTCAACAGGTGCAAAGCGGAACCGTTGCACCACTGGGTGAAGGATTTTCGGCACCTGGCACTTCCATCGCACCTTCCGGTAGCAGTGATTCCGGATTTGCTTCCATTCCGGTTAGTCCCCGCGAAGATGCTCCTTCACATGCCCAGCTGCTTGGTCCGATGGGGGCACTGGTGCTAAATGGTGATCAAATGCCAGCTGCACAGCAGGCTCGTGATGGCGTTGCTATGACAACGAACCGCTGCACGGGATGTACGCTGCCCATCTACACCGGCGAGGTGGCAGTGAAGGTGGATCGAGCGAGTAACAGCGATCAATCGATCTGGCACCCGCAGTGCTTCAAATGTAATCGATGTGGTGAACTGCTCGCCGATCTCGTTTACTTCTACCACGGTGGTGCGGTGTATTGTGGACGTGATTTAGCCGCTATCTTGAAAATTCCCCGCTGTGCGGCTTGTGATGAGTTGATCTTTACAAAAGAGTACACGGCCGCCGAAGGAGCTACATTCCATGTGCGGCATTTCTGCTGCTACCACTGCGATGGACCGCTGGCCGGGCAGCAGTACGTGATGGATGAGAAATCCGCTCAACCACTGTGCCTTCCGTGCTACAAGGGCCACTACGCTCAGACGTGCGCCACCTGCAACCGGTGCATTGGTCCGGCCGAGCAGGGCGTCGGTTGGGACAAAATTCACTGGCACAAGGAGTGCTTCCTGTGTAGCGGTAAACACTGCCGCAAATCGCTAATCGGTGGACGGTTTTGTGTCAAAGAAAACCGCCCGTATTGTAGCGCTCAATGCACGAAGGACATTTAAACAAGTCTCGCCATCCTCCGCTCCGAAACAACAGTATGTTCGATTTGCCATAGCACCTGAGAGAGACTGTAATCTCGAGCGACGCATTCTACGGTTCTATTCCAGAGATGCCTGTATTTCTCATCACGATGAAACTACATTTTCAAAAAGTCGACCACTCGCAGCCTAGTCGAAAGGTATACGTTTCATGAGCCTCTAGTTTTGTAAGCGAAGTATTCAATACAGCTAAGTGAGAGATACAAAATTTGCTAGTACTATTGTACTAGCCACAGGAACATAAAGTGGCTCTTATTTAGGGAATTTTGATAGAATAGTATGCTATTTTACTATGAGAGGTATTTTTAAAGCACTGTTTACACCACACTACATTAATCAACGATAAATATCAACTAAATATATATACAGCAGATTGTATTTTCCGCAACAGATAATTTCTCAAGTAAATCCAGGAATCCTCACACGCATTTTTGTAGAAATATTTATCATATTTAATGGTGCATCCTATCGGGAACAATAAAGTACAATATTTTATACATGAACCACGATCGGTGTATGTTATACGTCTTCTCAAATATTAGCGAAATTTCACAACAGTGTTATTATATTTGATACCAATTATGTGTTATTTATTATATTCCATGCCGTGGGAAATGTGTCTTCTATCATTTCTGTTTAAGCGTTTGAGAGAAAAATGCCCTAAAGGACCTTTGTCAAAGCCTTTGAAGTCCTTATAGCTTGCCCACATGTTCTGAAGACGCTCCAAGATGCATTCACCAAAAGAGCCAAAATTGGTGGAAATTTTCGTAGACGAGCATATTCGGTTTTCCCAGCAGCAAGCCAATACCGTATACAAAAATATCGCCAACCCTATAATTACTTAAGTAATAATAATCCCGAACCCAAAATACCGCGCGAAATGCAACCGAAAAGATGCGCGCGCTCGCTCGTCGTTACGCCGAAAAGTACCAAAAACGCGTTTTCAACCTCTTCGAACCGGCGCCCCAAAAAGCTGGCATTTGTACCAGGGTCGCAGGAATCTCAGCAGGTTGCACTTCGATCGGCGTAGTGTGCGCGCACGGTCCCATTCGCGCTCGAGCTAGTGGTGGTGGCGCGCCGGCTTATCCGTGGAGAAAGTGAGAGCGCAAGATAAACGAAGCGGGGGAGGAGTACCGTCTGATAAGACGAGCGAGACAAACGTATATGGTACGAAGGTGAGCTGGTAGGCAGCCTCCTAAATCATGAGCGCCTGTTGGTATCGTCGGTTTTCGGGAAGGTTTATCGCGTGCGGCGAAATTGACGAAATGAAGAAAATCAAAGCCGACGATGGCGCTTTCGGAATCGACGGTTGGCGGACGATGTACGAGCGTTTAGGATCTGTGTATGGCTTTTTCGGAGGTAGTATTAATGAAACAAATTAAACGTTTGTAAATTCTTATGTTTGACTAAATTATTTCATTTATTATTTCAAGTCTTTCATGCTTTTTATATTAGAAATCTTCGGGTAGAATAAAAACTAAAGCCAATGAATGGATTCGTCAAACGTTATACATTTTTATAGTATGTTTCATATTTAATAGTATATTTGAGTTTAGCTGTTCTTTCGAAAACCATAAAATACAATATTTTACACGTGAGCTTCGATAGTTTGTATTTTATTCACGCTTCCATAATTCAGGATAATTCCACAAAAAGACCCATTCATAAACTTAATCGTGCCAAAAATCAACCAGTAGAAACCGGAACGAATGTAACATGCTCCTCCATCGTTGTTTCTGATGCCTTCATCCCTTGAAGATACTTCTCGTAAACCAGCCTGCCGGTGGTAACGTCCTCTGTGGCCATACCGAGGGACTGGAACACGCTGATACCGTTCGGCTTCGGTAGCAGAGCAGCTTTTTCCGTAGGGTTCTCGCGTAAAATGACCTCTCCTACCTCCCCGACGATATTCGACCGAAGCGTGGCCAGTTCCTTCCGTGCACCCTCCCAGTGATCGATGTAAACCTGACAATCGTCGTAGATGTCCTGCGCAAGCTCCGAATGGTGGTACTCTCCGGCTCCAACGGCTGGAAAGAAAGCCAACTCTCACTGCACCTTCGCTTACTATTAATTGCGGAGCTCATACTTACCATTTATGTGCACGTTTTGTTTCAGGAAGCTACGATAAACAAGCGGTTCGCTGGAACCGGTCGCCGTCACGATCACATCGCAATCCCGACAGCAATCCTCGACGGTGTCGCAAACGAACACCGAGTACGTACTGCCCGTCTTCTTTGCTTCCTCAACCAGGATCGTCTGCAGCTGGTTAGCCTTGGCCGGTGTCCGATTCCACAATCGAATCGAACGGATTACGACCATCGGTTGCGTGTGGACGAATCCGAGAGCGTGCATCGTGCCCTGAAAGCCGCACCCTACGATACCAAGATGGATGTTGGATGCGCGATCGCGATTAGGACGCAAGAAGAGGTGATCAGTCGCCACCAGTGATGCCGTGGCCGTTCGTACTCCGGTCAGATAATTCGCCTCAACGATCGCTTCCAGCTTGCCGGTGGTGCTGTTAAACACGAACACCTCCCCATTGATCGAGGGTAATCCGATCGAAGCATTCCGACGGAAGCTAGTGATCAATTTGCATGCCAGCGTCGAGGTACGATCACCAGTATCAGCCGTAAGACGATGCTGGCCAACAAATCCGGGCATGCAGAGAAGAACTCCTGGTAAAAAGACGTAAATGGTTCAGTTTTTCCAGGACCACCAAGCCAAAAGATCAATCTTATACTTACCTCCTTCGGCCTGGACGAAGGTGCGAGCCGGCTGGGAGCTGATCGGTTGCTCGCTGGACCGTCCCGACGGAACACGGGCTTGGTTCGAAACGGACATGAACGCCTGTTCGATGGCGTAGCGAGCCTCATTCCAACGGAGTAGCTGCTTTACTTGATCCTCATCGATAAAAGCTGGCCGCGATCGCGTGTTTGTTCCCGTATTCTTACTCATCGTTACCACTTCGACTTTGTGCGAGTTTTGTTTTGATTGCACCTTCGTTACAAACCAGTTTTGTAGCACTCGAATGAAGTTTGGCTTCTGGGGTTGTTTACGTACGCGTCTTATATACTTAAATGTGCTTTCACTTTTTTTTTATCTCAGTATGACGTCGAAAAACCACGGAGTCACAACGCATGTTCTATGATCCGGCCAGCCGGCAGATGATGCATATTCATTGCGTGCCTTATCTAGTGGTCATATTGAAGTCATCAACCTGTGGTTAGTTGGGCAGATAACACGATTCCGTGCTGTCCGTGATAGCAAAGTCGGAAACCTGACCACGTGTGTAGATTCAAACTAGCCTTCCCATTCTCACGTCATCAACGCACCCTTGCTCAACGATCGTTTGGTTTGTTTTCGAGTAGTTTTTTTATTATAACAATTCGATAAATAATAATAAATCGCAATAAAAAAATAATGATAAAAATTGCTGTTTGTTTGACTACGTACGATGGGTTTTAAGAGAAAGAGAGAGGCTATGTGTACTTGTTCGTCGGTGTTTGCTATCATCAAGCTATAATGGTATCAAAGACATTCTTCTTACGTTTCCGACATTCGCTTTATGCGATCTATCATTATTATCTCACCCTACGCTTCCTTGTTGTCTGCGCAATGGAAGTAACAACGAAAGGAGCGGCCAGTATTCCAGCACAATTCAAATCCTTCCATTTTATGTTCAACTGACAATCCAACGTCCGGACATACCCACGTGTCGTGAATCTCGATGGGGCGGTACAATTAATCTAGTTTAAGTAAGAAGTAAGACAACAATGAATTAACTTGTTTATACCGTCTCATCGGACCAATGCATGACGGTGAACCGAACTCTTTCCATCGTGGGCTGGAAGTTGTTTCTTTTTTCGCGTATCCCATAGCACATGTTCATCTCACACTCTTGCTTGATCATTCTTCTATTCTCCTAATCTAGTCGATCGCGCACCATAGTTTAATACTACAGCCGCTAGAGCTTCTTTTCCTACTCAACACAAAACACGTACGTACGAAAGAGAAACATAAATACTCTTCTAAAAAAACGACACGGGAAGGACCTCCCAACTACGATATGCTTGTGGAAGAAGGAAATTATTAAAACCTAACAACACAACGCAGCGGCGGCGTGTTCACAATTTGTGTAGGCATTCATCATTCTTGTTGCTTTTTTTTGTTTAGACAAATACATGATCCATTTTCGATTCTCTGGGCGAATGGCCCTTCAAAAAGCTTGAATAAATACGGATAGCGTGTTTTGTTCGATCGATTTATCATATCATACCATTAACGTATATGAATGTATAATATATATGTATAAATATGTACGCGTATAGACAATTTTATAGTTTGCTCGTTAGGCTTACGCTAACAGGCAATCTGATCGGTGATATACCGGGAAGCGGGTGGTGTGTTGAGAATTGCGTAAATTTGGTTTTGTTCGATTAAAACGTTAGATAAATATATATATAGGGAGCAAAAAGGGATATCGGACAATGGCGCTGCAGCCGTTACAGCCGGTATGCAGTGGTGTTTTATATGTGTAATAAGTTGTCTTCCATGTCGTGGTCAATATGGCAAAAGGACTTCTTCGGGAAGGATGCAAATCGGTGTAAGGAAAATTAATGGTGGTGCTCTTGGGATCCCCTTTTCTTTCCTTATCTTCAAGCGAATGACGAATCATCCATAGCGCCATCGTTGTTTCCGTTGCTTAATCTCGTTGCAGGTGCTACCGTCGATGGCGCCGTTACTGATGTACTGCTCTCGGAACCAGTAGCCATCGTTAGTGTGATTCTGTTGTGTGCAAGGGAGAAAAAAGAAAGAACACAGGTCGGTAAGTACCATTCCGTAGCATAATACACGACGAATAACAATCAATTAAGCCTTCACAACATGCTTCAGGCAACGCCTAAAGCTGTTAGTAGAGCAAGTATGGTAAATCATCAACTTCACACGCTGTGTTCTGATAAAACACCACTGAAATAAAACATCATGATAGATGGATTCCTTGTTTACTAATTAATCACCGTGCGTGCAAAATCAACAGAAAAAACGGCAGCACCATTTGCACGCTACCTCTAAGGATGTTGCCACCAGTAATAAAACGATCTCTGTCGCTGCTGTTTACTACTGCTGAGCATACTCTCATTGGTCGCAATATTCCTCGGGACCAACGGAGTAGGTTTAGGATTGGCGTAAAGGATTACGTTGCTGCGAGGCTCGGAAAACTTGCGAACGAGCCGATGATCGGTGCTTAGCGCTCGACGGTATTCTGTCAGCATGCTAGTATATGAAGGCGCTGGCGAGGAAGCAATGGATGATGGTAGAGTGCGAACAGGCTGCGGTTCGCGTCCTGGATAAAAGCTGATTCTGATCGACACATATTTTCAGAGTACCAGCAAAGAAGGGAATTAGTCGCGAGCCGGAAACGGAGAAAAATAGAAAATAGCTCATCATTTCCTGTTACGAAACAGCTTTGCGATAGCAAACACATGGCTTATGGTTGGGGATGATATTATGTTGCGCGAGTGCATGATTAGACTGGACAAAATGACAAAAAAACAGCACGATTTGAATAAGCTATTAACACAAAAGGAATGTAGATCGACACGATGGGAAACAAGCGCGCATGTAGGCTCATGATCACGGTCGCAAGCCAGTTAAAGGAAAGGTGAACCGGTACATCGTAAGGACATCCACACAGAGAGGGCCGGCAGTTTTGGCGTTTTCTTGCTGTGTTCTTACAGCCGTAGCTTTGTCTCAATCAAGCAGGTTCAGCGACTAAGGACATTTTCTGGATGCTTGCGGGGAGGGAAGCGCCAAACAGCTTGCTCGTAACTTAGCTTACGTTGTTTGTTGCGATCAGTGTAGCGCAAGTGGTATGAATCTTCAACGCTCCAATTGGTCCTTTGCATACTGATCACGGTTCCATGCTATCGAGCTACAAAAATGCTTCTATAAATTACTCCTCTTTCTCCCGGATAAAATGCAATCTTCAATCTCTCTTCCTTATTCCTGGGCAGCCATTGGGCAGTTTTGCGACATTGACCCGCTGCTGGCGGAGCCTGTTGAAGCCGATGTCTTTATCATACCAGGGGAAAGTGTCCGACCGGCCCCATTGGCAAGCTTCTCCATCGAGCGCGACCGACTGCATTCGATCGCCTTCTTGAACTCGTGAATTTGGTTCTTCAGATTCTTCAGATCCACCAGATCGATTTCACTGCCCGTCTCGTGCGACTCGTCTCGAATGATCTGATTCAGTGAGTGTATTTTCTCCTTGATCGATTTCAGCGTGTCGATATCGAAAGGAAATTCGCACTGCTCGTCATTCGATACGATCGGTGGGATCTGTGGATGTAGGTTGGCAGTCTTCTCTTCGCTATCTAAAGTCGATACGTTTATTTTATCACAAACTGGTGCCGTTGGCACAACACACTCGGTGACTGCTGGCACAACACTGTCAAGTGTAGTCGTCGGAAGAGGTTCTGAGAGTGGCGAGTTAAGGCTATGGGACAGATTCTTGGATGAATCGCCTCCCATCTTTGTCTGGTCATCTGTTAAGAAACCTTCGTCCTCCTCCTTAATCGTCGGGGGTAAGCGTTTCTTACGACGCACACTTCCAATCAGGCTTGGGCGAATCCTAGAGTTGTTGTTACATATGGTTTGTGGAAAATTTAAATAGTAGTTTTTATGATTATCAAAATTAAAACCTTCTTAATTATTTGAAGCTTTGTTCAAAATATAGCTTCGGTCGCATAATCGGAAATTGATAGTTTCTTAATCAAGTTCTTAAATATCAATCTATCTGTTATCTGTTAATCTGTTTCACATTAAAAATCAAAATGAGTTTTATAATCTAACAGCCCACTTTTGTTCAACTTTATAAATGATTTTTCTACACAACGTATAGAAACGTGTCCTTGCTGCCTTGAGCGTGATCTTACCTTGGATTATTGCTTTCCTTGCGCCCGTCTCGCACACTGCTTCCCAGACTACCGACACTTCCTCTGCTGCTACTGCCATTGGCCGTACCGAAATGGTCTCCGCTTCCGACACTCGGTGATTTGCGTGTTACAGTCGACTCGTGGAATGAATCCATCGACGACGAACTATCGCTCGTATCGCTAAAAGTGTACCGAAATTCATAAGTTAACCGATCAGACGAATTCTTCTTTATAACCCACCTATCCGATTGGTATGAGTCGCCCTCCTCTTCCATGGCCTGCTGCAGATCAGCTATTCGCTGCAACGCTAATCGAAGATCCGCCCGTGCTGAAGTCGTTTCCGATTCAGCCGTCTCAATGCGCTTTTCAAGCTCCTTGCGCTTCAGCAAACCCTCTTGGTCGCGGTTTGCCAACATCGACAGCTCGTCTCGCAGCTCTCGAATCGTTTTCTGTGCTTTCTTGAGAGCATCCTGAGCCTGAGACTCCCGATTGCGCGCTTGCATCATTTCGCCCTGCAGCTTCTCGAGCGAGTCCTTGTGCCGGTTGAGCTGAATCTCGATGCGGGCTCGCGTCGCCTGCTCGAATTCGAGTCGCGACTCCAGCTCTTTGGTGCGCAGCTCCAACCGCTTGAACGCCATACTGTTCGACGGCTCGCCGCTGGTTTCGACGCTCTCGAGCCGATTCGCCAGCTCGACGACCTGCTCCTTGAGGGACTTCTTCTCGCCCTCGAGCTCCGACAGCCGCAGCTCGTACTCCGCGATCAGTGACTGTTCGCTCGAGAGCTGCTTTACCGTGGCACTGTACTTCTTCATCAGCTCGGCCATCTCCTCCTCGTTCTCGTCGATCTGCGCCTGCAGTTCGGTCCGATCACGCTGCGCCAGTGTTGCCTTATCTTCCGCCTCGTTTCGGGCGCGTTGCGTCTCTTCGAGAAGGGTCTGGGCGTCCTGTAGTTCGCCTTCTACCACTTGGCGCGCTTTTACTGCATTCACGCGAGCTGACTCAGCGTCTTCCAGTTGATTGCGCAACTGCCGGACGAGTGTCTTGCTTGCTGAATCACCCTTCGCTCGGTCTAGCTGACTTTGGGCATCACGGAGCAGTGCTCGGTACTTGCGGGCATCCCGTTTCAAACGTTGCACCATCGCTTCTTCTGCTGCTCGTTCCGCACGGTCCTGATCCTCGAGACTCGCTAGTCTTCGCTCCAGTTCGTGCTTATCGCGCAAAAGTTGCGTGCGTTCTTCGTGTTCCTGCTCCAGCTGACATTCCAGTGATTTGATCTTCTTGTAGGACGCACCACGGATCTCTTCCATCTCGTCGTCTCGCTGTTGAGCTTCCTTGCGCGATTCCTTACGGTTCGTCTCGAGGGACATCTCCAGCCGCAGCTTCGCCTGTTCCAGCATCTGTATCTGACCTGCCATCTCATCCAGTTCTTCGTCCTGTTCCTTGCAGCGTCGGTCGAGTTCCAGCTTCTGACGCTTCAACTGTGCGATTTCCTCCTCCGTACCACCACCAAACTCCATCTCGTCGAGTTCTCGCTGCAGTGCGTTGTTCTTTTCCTCTTTCAGCTCAAGCTCTAACCGGATGTCCGACACGGTCTGCTCCAGCTTGCACTTTTCCGCCATCAGCACGTCCTTCTCGCGCGTTAGCCGTTCCTTCGCTTGCTTCTCCTGCCGAGCGCTATCCTGTAGCGTCTGACACTCGGCGTCGAACTTGCGTTGGCGCTTCTCGAGCAGATTGTTGCGACTGTTCTGCTCTTCGTACAGCATCCGCAAATCGTTCATTTCGTTAGTCATCTTCTGCGCCTTCCGTTTCCACTGCGCCACGACTTGCCGCTGTTCCTCGACCTCTTCGTACGCGTCCGCGAGTTTCTTCTCGAGCTGTTTCTTCAACCCAACCAACTGCTCGAGATCGTGCTCGTGCTGCGTCTGCAGGCGCTTTTTCGTAAACTCGAGCTCACGGGCCACACGCTCGTACCGAAGCCGGTAACTTTTGGCCACCTCACCGTCGGATCCGCCCAGCTGCAGACCATCCCGGTCCGTACCGTCACCATCGTACTCGCCGATCGTACTGCAATCGTCGAAGTCACAATTAAGCTCCGACTTGGCGCACAACAGCTCCATCTCCATCTTCTCGGATGATTCCTGCAGGTTGCGGTACTTCGACTCATAGTCCTTTACCTCCTTCTCGAGACGCAATCGTTCGGATGTTTCCGCTGCCAAGCGCTCCGTAATTAGGTTCGAGGACGAGTGTTCCTCCGTCAACTCGGAAGTGATATCGCTCAGCTGCAAAAGAAAACGAAACGAAACGAAAAAATGTAAGTATTCACTTGCTTCTTTTGCCTACCATGCGAAGAATTCAAACAGTGTGTCTAAATTAATTCCTCTCATTCCTCGCTCGCCTCGAGACTTGTCTTAGCCATTCTTCCCCTTCAATCCCACTCTTAAAACCCCCGTCAGGGGTTGTTAACCAAGACACTTCCGGCACGTGCCACACCCCGGTGTGTTGCGAAAACCGATTTACCTCCTCGCTCATATCGACCACCGTACTGCAATCGTCGTCATCATCAAGCTCGCCCGCATTTCCCAGCCTACTGTGACGACGCAACATCGCCGCCTGCTTGCGTTTCTGCTCCTCCGTGGGCAGCTCGCAATAGAACGACGATCGAGAGCTCGATCGCGAGACACTCGACAGTCGAGATGGTGATCGGGGTGCAGATTGTTCCCGCAACAGCTGCAATCCGCGCGTGATGATGTTCGAAACACTGCGCGATCGCACCGCCCCTAGCCCGGTGACGTCACCGATCGTGCCGCGCACCCCGTGATCGTCCCGGCGGCCTATGGCACGCCCGAAATTGCGCCAATCTTGCATAACGTGGTCGGTACGTCGCAGGAAGTCGTGAATTTTGCTGCTAAGGTACTGGGACGCTGAGCGGGCCAGTGAACGGTTGCTACCGAATCGGGGCAGTGGTGCCGTGGCAGGCAAATCCACCGAAATCTCCTGCGGTAGAGTGGCTAGGGAGAAGAGGAATTGTTCCAACAGTGCACCGGATCGATCGTCCTCGAGCGGACCGCAGGACATTGCGCGATCTGTCATCATGCGTTTGCGCATTGCCCAATGCTTTCGTTCGCTCAGCTGTTGTTCCTTTGTGGCACTCGAGTCCTTATCTTGCACACTAGCAAGACTAGTGGCGTTCTCTTTAGTCTCTTCTGGAGTCTTCGTCACCGAGGTCGTCGTTGTTTTTGTGGCACTGCTTTCCGTCTGTTTGGCTTTGATCACCTTCTTCTTTTTGTCCTTCTCACCGGACCCGACCGCTTCGGGCATTTTGGAGATTTCCACGATCCCTTTAACCACCGCCGTGTCGGCCATTTCGTGCGTAATTGTCGTCTCCACCGTGCCCATAAGGGAGGAGGAAGCTGCGGTATTATCCTTCTTATCCGGTTCCGTTGCATTCACTTGTGCTTTATCCTCCGTGGTCTCCGTCGATTTGGGTTTCTTTTTGATAATTTTCTTTATCACTTTGCGCACCTTCACCACCGGTCGGCTCGAAGGTGGAACGGTGGTAGTCCCTCCCTCTGACGTCAGCGCACCACCACCAGTTGCATCACCAACACCGACAGTTTCCTTGACCTCCATTTTCACCGTCGGTGCCAAACTCTTGGACGATGCCGACCGTAACGGGGTTTTCTCTCTACGCATCTCACCCAGGATGCGTCGCTCGGAGGGCGACTTTTCCTTTGGCATCGCATCGTCAACCGGTGTGGCGGCTCGAATTGGTGAAGCTCGAGTCCTAGCTGGTGTAACGGCTTTGTCCACTCGATCGGGTGTCACCGATCGGCTCGGTTTTAACGATAACCTCACTCCAATAGGACCGCTTTTCTCCGGACCAGGTACTTTAGCGGGTGCTTTTCCTTTCACCAGTCCCGCCGTTTTCCCGGTATCGTTTGGACCCTCCGAAAGCAGGTAAGCGGATCGTTTCTTCTCTTTCCCATCATCCGACGTCCCAACGCACGCACCATTGCCGGTCGGTTTTTCACCATTTTCATCCGCCACCGTACACACCGTCGTCGACAAACGATGACCGCTGGGTGAGCGCTTTAGCTCCAGCGTTTTGGTCGACACTTTCCCGATCGGTGACGGGTCTTTTCGCTCATCTTTCGACGCGAGCTTCACCTTGATTTCACTCTTCACACTTTCCTTGCGCGGTGGCGTTGAGCCACCATTTGCGATAGGAGCCAGTGCCGGAGGTTTTCCTTCCATCGACGTGCTGTTCCGTCGTACGGGTGTAACGTCCCCATTCGATTGGCATGCGGGAGTTTTTCCGGTTCCGGGAAAATCTTTCGTCGCCGCTTTAAAGGACACACCTTCCGGTGAAGCATCCCCATTGGCCGGGACTGTACCGTTTGGCTTTGCTTTGTTATCCTTTGTTCCACGCACACCCCCAGCTTCATGGGTGCCATTTTCGTGTCCCTTTTCCACCGTCACCTTTTCTTTTTCATTTCCCACTAAAGCTGCAACCTTCACCGACGGTTGTTGTGGCGCTGGTACGATTTCGTTGTTGTTTTCATCAATCACCGCCTGTTCCACCTTCGCTACTTTGACGGAGGGTGCGTTTTCACTCGCGGGCGCACTCTTCCCCACGCTACCAACGACACTGGGGAGGAAATTTTTCCACGACAATTTTCCCCCCACAGGGGGTGGTTTCGTGACAACGGGTTTCACCGCCACCGGCGCCTCGACTGTCGGTTCCTTTTTCGCTCTCTTCACGATATTACTACTGCTGCTGCTGCTGATGCCGTTGCCAAAGCCGTTGTTTTGCAACGGCTGATCACCGTCGTCTTGGCGCTGCTGTACGTCAGCAGTTGGCGCTTCGTTTGAGGGTCCCACCGGTGTGGCCGGCGGTCCCGGTTGCGAGAGGCGCGTTGATGAGGGTGATTGCGCCACCCCAGTCGCGGATGGTGCCGCCGTCGATACAATTGGGCGCATTTTCAATCAAAGAGAGGAAGGGGGGAGTAGGTTTTCTCGAAGATCGCTTTCACCAAAACCACCCCAAAAAAAACCCCCACAGGGATATATGTGATGGGTGCCCGAGCGTTTTTCCTTTTATTTAATGTGCCCTCTTCTCCCCGGTTCACGACGGGGTTTGGGATTTATTTCCCGCTTCGAACAGGCAGACACACACACGCGGGGACGTTTTATAGGCGATTTATTATCGCAACACCGTTACTGCAATCGCGTTCCGTGGCGCAATCAATTTGCTTCATTTCTCTAGCGCAACTCTAAATCACACACGGTTTCGCTTTATGATCAAACACCATCAAACTCCCGGGGGCCAGTAATTGTTCACGTTTGGCGTTTGCCTCCGAAAAAAAAACTCGATCAACAAAACTCGTCTCCTCCAACAACGCGAAACCCAATCAAACCGTCTCCGCAACACAGTCCCGGACGGGTGCGCGGTCGTTTCTGGTTCCGCTCGGATCGTGTTAAAACAAAAACGGAACAACAATTAAAACCAATGCACTATTTTCGATCCCAATTCGGGCGAATCCACACGCCCCTTTCAGCATACAATTTCGTTATACATCATTTTCGACACAATTTTTGTTTTGCTTTTTTTTTCGACAAGAAAACGGACGAATTTCCCGGCGTCGATCAGTCCACCGTCCAAGGACTTTCTCGTTCGTGATCGATTAACGGGATTGCCAGCGATCGTGAATTAGCTCGGTTGATCGTCAAGCCGATCCTCCGCTCCTCCGGTGGTCCTGTGATTCGAATGGCGTTTGGTTCGTTCTCGCGCGGGGTTGCATCCGCACGCAAACGCAACCAACACCGAACTGTGCCCGCAAAGGGTCGCAACAGCTCGGTGCGAGGAGATGAGATTACGCGGACGAAAAAAACCACCCTCCTCGAAACACACACACACACACACACACCCATAGGCTGGCAGGCAGGCGGGAAGATGATGATGCGTTCTCTACGGGGCCTTTTTGGCCCAGAATCTTCAACTTGACGGTGCCGCTGGTGCTCTTCGATTTAAACATCGTGGGTGCAACTCGCAACACTCGTTGGTCACAATTTCCTAACCAACCCTCTTGGTTCCAGCATGTGTGTGGTGGCGCGGGCGCGCGTGTTCTATAATCGTTCCGTTTGTGTTACGGCGAGTGGTGGACGGTGGAAAACCGTTTACATTCATCAATGAAGATGGTGGTTTTTTTTTCTTTCTTCACCATGAATCATCACCCCACAGTGGGAAAAGTGCAACGCGAGTGCATTTATACCCCCAACGAATCTCACCCACAGTGTTTTGCTTTGGCAAACGGACGCAGTTGGGGTCGCGCATCTTGTTCGTCCCTATTCTCGCCTAACCTGCAGACACACACACACACGTGGACGGATTCAACCCCCTTCAATGGGGTGGGGGTTGACAAAATATACCCAACCACTGGTGCCCGTCCTCTCTCTCTCTCTCTCTGGTTCTTGGGGCATCCTCGTCTCAAAAAGAAAAATAAAAAACCCACGAGACAAATCAGTCAAGAGAGTCAGCGCGACAAATGTAACATCGGTATTATGGCATACGCCACACAGCGTGTTTCGGAAGGCGGACGGTGAGGTGTTGTGTGTGTGTGGCAGTACTTATTTTTAGCTTCCCGGCGAGTCCGAAAGCGTGGTGCAGAGTTTTCCCCCCACGAACAGTGCTGACCAAGCGGTGCGTGGCAGATTTTGCACCCTCAGGGCAAAGGGGTTGTTCGATTTTTCCACCACTCACCCGTCGTCAATGGCATTGCACAACCGATGAGCTTCCCTTTTTTTTAACCAATTTGCGGAGGATGATTATTTGGCGTTTTTTTTTTTCGATCACTTATCCTTCCCTCTTCTGTGAGCGCCATATTACGTGGACGCCATTAATCTACATCGATGGTGGTACTTCGTTTCCGGACACCGAGTGCTTCGATACACGAACCCACCCAAAAGAAACCCGCCGCGATCAGCAGGGAACAGGTCCATCCCAAAAATGAAGGAAAAAAAAGCACAAAACGGAGTGAGACGACATCCGCGCGAGAGTACACAAATAAACCCGCTGGCAATCACTGAATGGGACACCGATTACACACACACCCACCCCCCCGGGGGCTCATTTATCGGCGTAATTTTCCCGGACCAGAGGGGGGATGAACCGTCTCTGGTGGGTCTCATCGGGGCCAGTGCAGTCAGCTGTTTCGTGTCGGTGCGGTAAAATCGCGTACAAACGTAGGGGAAGAATCTCCCGTCGGACGGATCAACGAACCAGAACGACACACGCTTGAAATTGTGGCCACCGCGGGAACCAGAGAGAGAGAGAGAGAAAGAGAGTATGTTGATCCCGAGATTCGGTGAAATCGGATCATACGCACCCGTGTCTTGAATGCGTACTCCGCCAAAGGATCGTCGCATCTGTCAGACGGACGGGATTGAGGGAAAAATAAACACCATAAAAAAGGGAGAGAAAAAACCCCTCATTCCCCATCGAAGAGGCTGAAGGATGGAGAAGGCTTTAGGGAAACAGGGGGGACAGGCCAATGAGCCAAAAAAGCAACACGACCAATAAAAAGCAGCAACATCCCGCTGGTGGCGCTGAAGCGCGAGCGAACACGAGAAAACCTGGCTATTGGGGACTGGTGTTGGCCAGAAATGCGCGAATAAAAAAAAAAAGAAAAAGCAACAGCAACACACACACACAAAGCAGGGAAAACACGAGCGAGCAACGACAGATGCAGATAAAATTGGCGGCTCGCGTTTTAAATTAACGCGGAACCAAAGCAACGGCTGGCTGGCAAAAAGGCGCGCCACCACTGGGTCATCTAATGAGCTGCTGATGGGTTGCATTGCAGCAGCAGCAGAAGCAGCAGCAGCACCACCACCAGAAGAGAGAAAGAGACAGAAAAAACTCCCAGAAACAGGGACGGATTAAGGGTTTTTTAAACAACAAAAAAACCCTCACTGCAACCTACATTGTTTCACATTCGATGGTGGCGTATATGGAAGCAGATGAGCCGAGATTTAATGGTGGCATGCTGGCGCGGATAGGACACCAGGATCGGGGACGATCAAATTACACCTTGTTTCACCCCAAAAAAAGCACCACCATCGAGGGGGATAGAAATTCGCTATCATGTTTCAAATTATGCAAATTTTTACTATCCCCAAAACTTAACCAACTTGATCAGTGAAAGTTTTGCTCGTTCAAATGGCTGCGAGAAACAAAAATCCAATCCCATTTATTCAACCTCCCCACCCCCACAAAAGCGCGGAAAAAATGAATCAATTACCGGCGTGAACGTAAGTGAACGTGCAACAAATTAGCTAGCATCCGCGATGCATCATGCCAGAAATGAAAGGGAAAACCCGATCGCGAAGGGACATCGAAAAGGAGGTTTTCCCGTCGTCGGATTCGTTGAGCGCGATGCCCGTCTCGAAAGGAAACTTTGCAGTCTCGGTAAGGGAGAGCAGCCCCGTAATGTAAACTTCCTTCAGCTAGATGCCGCAAATATATATATATATATCGCCTTCCGCCGAATCGCACACAACGCACACACAGATTGCCAGAAGCCAGCATGTTTGTTATGCTTGGAGACTTTCCAAACAACACCCGACTGCGAGCGATGGAAATTGAAATCGAAACCAAATCGCGAATCGGTTGCAAGCGAACAGAAATGCCGTCCTACAAACGGTGGGCATGTTGAACGTGTAAAAACATCTAGAACAAACACCGATAGCGTGTAATCTGGCTTTTTAAACTCCCTTCCCAACGGGCACGAGACGAGACACGAGTCGTTGGAAAACTTTCTCCCGTGCGTTTTCCCTAGCCGGCGGCGGATCTCGAGGGGGCCATTTTCACTGGAAATGTGCTCCTCATGAAAACACGCACGCACCCACACACACACACACATGCACCCCCCACTGGTAGGTAGAAACACCCCCACAAAAGACACGGGGCCACTGCTCATGGCAATCGACCGAGTGTTACACGCCTTCGAGGGCTGTTTCGTTGCGGTGAGATGATAATTTTTCTTCCCACATCACGTCGACCAACCCCCCCCCCCCCACCTATGCCCTTGCCAATCATCCAACCGATGCAGCGATCGCAATGACACACACACTCACACACACGGAATGATCGAAATGATGACTTCACCGATCGCCCTCACGAATCCGACGGCGCTCCAGTTTCCAAGTGCGAGGGTCGAAGGTTAATGTGGGAGAGGGTTGGCCCCGTAGGGTGAATTTGGTTAACACCCCCCTACACCCTCCCAAAACCCTCCTCCCTTGCCCCGTCATCCGCTTAGTAGAAGGAAAAAAAAGGCAACTTACCCGCGCCTCCAGCTTGTGGTTGGTCGCCTTCAGCTCGTTCCGTTCGGTTTCGATCTTCTCCAGCTTGGCTCGCACCTGCTGCAGCTCGACCGTGGCCACCTTTAGCTGCTCCTCCGTCCGGTGGACGGCGAGCAGGGGCATGACGCGCACGAGCAAACGCCACCAGGGCCAATCGCGCACCTTCAGGAAGGCGCGCACGTTTCGCTGGATGCACTTTACCGCCAGCTCCTGGAGGCGGCGCCGGGCGAGACGCCTTCGGGCAAGGTACCCGCGGCAGTGTGCCTGCAGCTGTATGACCCGGTCCGAGAGGAGATCGTCGCGTTTTGCCTCCAGTGCGCCCAGCACACCGGAACGGAAGAACACCTAGGCGAGAAATGGAGAGACGTTGCATTAAAATAGAGATCGTTTTTAAAATAAGGGGGACTCACACACACACACACACACGCGCGTCGTGTGTTCCTTGTGCATTTCGGAATCTCGACGGCCGAACTTCCGGCCACCAACGTGTTCACGCACGTGACCTTACGCGACAAAACCCGCGCGCGCGCTCGCGCTCGCGCAAGCTCATTTTAAAAACAGTGCCTCCAACCGTCGTGGGCTTTGTGAAGGCTTTTCTCGGTTGCATTATCAAGCGGATGCCCTCCTTCCCGCGATCGTGATCGCGACGGCGGGACATCGATAAGAGGTTGTGCATCACATTTTTGTTATTTTAATTTAAACCCACATATGATGGCGCAAGTTGGCGGTGAACGAGCTTTTGCGAAATAATCGAAACATGCCAACACCGTCGTCCGTAAAAGCTTCCGCCAAAGCGACCGAGGGGGTCCTTGAGGTGGCCAATTAAAGCAAAATATGCGCACGGCGTTATCGGGGCGGCATTTTCTTGTTTTGCAATTCCAAATCGAATACTGCAAAGCCGTCGTCTTTCAACGTGTCGTAAATGGCGGTATTGTATTAAACGATTTTTCCTCCCTTTTCGAATTCCAAACGAATGCGCAATTATCTTGACAAATCGAGTAAAAGCATCTTTCGTTTAAAGTGTTATCATATTTTTTTTCCCGGAAGGGCGTTTAGGCTTTCAAATCTCGAACGAACGATCCAACCCCTTTTTCTCCGTAATGAGTACAATTGAAAGGCGAAAACTCCCGGCATGATGCTACAGTTTCCAGACGCTGGCGGACTTTCTTTTTCGTCTGTGCCCCTATTTTAAATCCACTAACGCAACGCCCCCTTTCTCGCTGATTGTCTCCAGCACATTCAAATTCACAGCAAACCCAGATCTCCACCAATTGATCGCACATTCATTCACCGAGCAAATTCCCAGCCCCCCTTTTCTGTTACAAATCAAAGATAACAGAATCGACCACCCCCCCACATCGGGAACATTTTCCACGGCCTTGACTTTAATGTTACCTTTTTCCCTTCACCAGCGTCACCACCGGCATCACCCCCGTTGATCGTAATTCTGGGCTGGTCCTGTTGCACCACCTTCGTGGTGCTTTTCTTCCGCCCTAATGCCGTTCCACTGACCGATCGGTTCCATCGTCCACTGATCACGAGCGGTCCGGAAATTAACGCCGTCCCATCGGTAACGCTGCCTGCGGTTGTTGAGTTTTCGAAGATCCCGAGAAGGTTTTCATCCAGCTTTCCCGGTAACGCCGTCGTGCCACCATTTGTCGGTTTTTCCGGTTCACCTCCAAATAGCTCTAAATTCTCGTTCGACATCCGACCGGAATCCTCGCTCCAGTCGCTCTCGTGGTAGGAATCCTTGCTTGCCATCATCAACCCGGGTGGGGGCGTCGATGCAGCGACCTCTAGCGGACAGGACACGCAACCGTCCGACACTGTGAGTGAAATCGTTGGAGGCGTCAACGGCACTCGCGCGTTAACCGTACCCGTGGCCGTTATCAGTGCACCCGTCGAGAGGGATTTACCCTTCGCACCAGCATCCCCACCGCCGGGACCACCACCGAGGGAGGAATTAACCCTATTTAGCTGCGTGCAGCTTTTGTTTTGCTTCACCAACGCGGGTGATTTGAGTGGTGCTGGCGCGACCGTTAAAGCGGGTGGTTTTGGCCAGGGTTTTCCACCACCGGTGGTCACCGATCGGGGCGATCCTTTCACACCACCACCACCACCACTACCACAAAGGCGACCAACAACCGAAGGCACACACTCCGAGGCGGATGATTTCGCGCCCGATAGACGTTTGCTTTCGGACAGTGCCACGCGGGAACTGCTGACCGTACCATTGGTGCGACCGTTGGCTGGTCCTCCGGTTGCCACTTTCGTGCCAGCGGCAACCCCCGTCGAAGGGTGATGTTTCTTCTCCATCCCCACCTCACTACCGCGTCTTTCCTGCCCCGGATGAGTGCCACTGGTGGCACCACGGCCAACGGAAGCCACTGGGGCGTGATTGCTTTTGGGGCCGCCGCCACCACCACCAGGGTTCGTCGTGTGCGTTTGGGTCATCACGCTTGACGTGATCAGCGTCGTCGTTGGTGGAGCCGTTGCACCGGTTGACCGGATCGGGGTTGTGGCCGGATGCAGCTGATAATGGGACGATACGCGTGACACCGTGCGTATTCGTATCGGGTTAACCGTTAGCTCTTCTACTTTGCGCAGTATTTCGTGGCCCTTCTCCAGACATTTGCACAGCAGCTGGTCGCCTTTGAGGGTTGGCTGCTGTGACGAGCGCCTCACGTTACCAGGGTTACCCGTGAGATTGCGCTTGCTTTGTACGCTCATCTCAGCACCATGCTGTTTACACGGCGAGTGCCATCACTTGTTGAACCATTTCCTGTAAGCTTTTTTTTTTTTGGGGCGGAATGTAGCAAAGCCAGTTTGCACCCGAAAGCCACCCCTAACGATAGTGCAAGTTTTTTTTTTTTGCTTCTATATCACTTCACAACAGTCACCGTGAAAAATGGGATTCTAAACCAAGGAAAAAAGCAACTAAATAAATCTCTTCCTGTCGGCGGGAAATAAACTCCAACACAACGACAAATCCATGTCCATTTTATGCTTGTGGCAGCAGCACGATTTATCGTTGGGACTATATCGATCAACCCCCCGTCTCGGTATCGCACTGATCGATCGAAACGCGGACACAATCGATTACATTCATCCGCATTACAGCGTGCCGCATATTCATGTAAGCCACACTTGGGACCCTTTTTATTTTGTTTCGTTTTTCTGTTGTGTGTTGATTTTCGGTGCGATACCTCAAAACAATTCGAACAAAAAGCGTGAAGGAAAAAAAACACACACACACACCAAACTCAACCACTGCGATGATGATGGGATGCAGATGAAAATGGAGCTATTTTTTGTTGCGCTATCCTTTCCATCCATCCACTCTGCGCACTATTATTATCATCACACATCCGCAGTTGCAACACTACTGAAAACCGGCACCACCGTTCGCGACCATCACGATCATCACCATCATCTCATCATCATTGTCGATCATAACGCACATTAATTTCAGCATCTTTTAAGCCGATCATCTCCCCCAGAGAGCCAGTTTTCCTCGCAGCGCATATCAAGTTTTCTTCGCGGGGTTTGTGTTTCGTGTTTTCTTGTCTTGTTTTTTTTTTTTTTGCAACAACCAAACTCACTCCGCACACAATGGAAATCTGCGCAGCCCGAGGAAGGAGAGCAAAAGAGGATCGTATCTCGTTTGCCACGTGCAGAGACAAGAGAGGGCTTAAAAAAAAAAGAAACAAAAAAAGCGGGGCTCCGAAAAGGCTGGAGCGGAGGCTCCGGCCACCACCTGGCCACTCCCGCACCCACTCAGCCCAGTCCAGTAGCTCGATTGCTTATTTTTCTCCTCCTTAGGGGCACAATTTTCCCCCTCCACTCTGCACACCGATCGCTTCTCTTCGGGGGCGCTAGATCACCCCCCCCCCCACAACACCCCCAGCCACGCTTTGCATCTTCGTTTTTCCTCCACCCTCACCCAAAATGGAATTGAAAAATAGAAAAGTATAATGAATACGCTTTCACGCTTTTCTCTTTCCGTTTTACCACGCCGCGCACAATCTCGTGGACGTGCACACACAAACACAGCAACACACGCACGCACGTATTGCACCTACAAAGCCGCACACACCGTTCACTTGGGCCGGAGGAAAAATTGGAGGCCGGTGAAAGCAACGCCATTACCGAGAGTCCGAGAGTGTGATTGCGTCCGTTCGAAAAAGGATGTTCTGGGCGAGTGCAGCACAAAAATGCATGAACACGCGCCCAAGTCGGTTTTCCGTTCTCGATCACAAACACCCGCTCGGGGCCGTTAGGTAAGGAATGGTCAGCAAAAATGCAACCACTCGTCGACACCAAATCGAGCACGCTGAGAACGCGATTTCAAGCGATTCCAAAACGCACGCCGGCGATGGCGTTGTGTGTCCAGAACAGGGGGTAAACACCTGCAACGTTGCAACAATTGGCTGCACCGTTAGAGCCGGTTTTCTTTTTGTGCCACTGCTGATAAAAGGGAAAACAACATTCGGTTCGTTTCCTCCTGGAGTTTGCCTTGTTTTTTTTCCTTCCACACTTCGTTGTAACTAGCAGATCACCCTGAAGCACGCCTTTAAGGAAGTCAGGAAATGTCAGAAAGCCTGCCAATGTTCACTCCAGCAACTGAACGATCGCGACTGATCGCTTTCGAGGCACAAGTGTGTCGATCTACCACACAACTGTCTGCCACCGGGCAGGAGAAAACTTTTCTTAAGCAACTCGCCACTTTACGATCGCGTTTTCAGCACCCACCAAACAAGCAAAACTTTGCACCACGCGCTGTATGTATGTGCGGAACAGCAGACTCTCTGCGTTGTCCACTTGTTGATGCTGGCGATGCTAAAGATGCTGTGCATTGGCCACCGGATCGACGGAACCAACGCGGACCCAGTGTGGGAGCGAGAGAAGGCTTCACTAGACTGCTTCTCCTTCAACTTCCGACTTCTATGCGCGGTGTGGCTCTATGTTTTGTGGCCTTTTTTTTCTCTCCCTCGCATCATCATTCGCTGTTCGCAGATGGAACGCACACAGCGCCATCGACGCTACACGTCGGCGGTAGCGGGCTTTCCTGTCTCGTGCGCACACCCAAACGAGCCCAGCGAGCAGAGGCAACTTGCCACAAGTGCTCACCGGAATGCTAATGTGCCAGCCCCGCTAGAGAGCCATGTGGCATGTGGTAGAGAACAGGCCACCTTTCGGGGGTGCACCATGGCTGTGTGTGTGTACGTGACGGGTGCGATCGGATGCTGATCAAGTGAAAGCGCACCAACCGTCAACAAGCCAGAGCGCATTCGAGCAGTTGCAGCAAGCGATGCAAACCGCTGAGAGCAAGTGCTCGAATAAACAGGTGGAAGTGATCGAACGCACGTCGAGAGCTTTTTTGACAGCACTCCACTCCCCGTTGCAAAGGTAAACAACTCTTTCCATGTACAGTAAACTACCGCAAAGTTAATGCCTAATATCGTAATGTGCCTTTCTGGTCCCTTTCAAGCCACCGTCCGTAAGTAAACTGACTACCGATAACGCGCACGGGTCATATCTTACCTGTGTTGTACCGATCCGGTAGACAGATGAATCGACCTCGCAGTTACTTAGAATACTATCAACCGTCGTCGCTTCCCCGCTGACACTCGCACCGGCCCCACTGGTTGTGCCTCCTTCCGCGAGCAGCCCAAAACGAATCACAAACTCCGCCAAGGGCACACTGATGGGAAAGCCTAGCCGATACAACCGCGCAAAGTCGAGCATCTGCGAGCCACGGAGCTGGAAAGGGAAAGATATGGAGAGAAGGCGGACAGCGGTACATGATAACAATCAATCAATAGAACGTCGCGCCACCGTGCCGGTCCACCCGACCGATAGTGAGCGATAAAATAACAGCACAAGTTTTAATTTACCTGACTGCGAAGCAATGGAATGTTGATCACGTCTTCTTCCCACTGTCGGGCGCTGTTAGCACCGTTCATTTCACCCGTCGATAGCTGGTGCTGCTGCTGCTGCTGCTGCTCGAGTGAACCGACGGAACACCCCGTGGCCATGGCCGTTCCCCCGTTGTGCTGGGGTAGATAGCAATAGACAAAGTGCATGCCCGAGCGCCGGAGCGTGTCGATCAGACAATCCACGGTGTACTTCACCTGTACGATGACGCTGTTGCGCTTCGGGAACCCGGTCCCGGTGTACGTCCGCCGGATGCTGCTCATGCGGCGCAGCGATTGTTGCTGCAGTTGTTGTGATGATCCGCCACCACCGAATGCGAACGAATCCATCGCACCACCGAGTGTGCCCACGAACAGGCCATTGATTTCCGGCTTCACGCTGTCCCGCAGACAGTTAAGGGCTCGCTGAGGCAGATAGTGTGCTTGAGCGGCCGCCTCCTTCAGCCAGTTGGTGACGGAGTAGAGAACGGGGTTGGTGCCGAGGAGATGCTGCAACACCACGTCACAAGCCCCGGTCGGGACGCTGGCTCGTAGTAGCAGCGTTTCACGGCTTTCCCGGTCACCGTACGCCGCGAACAGACGCTCGAGGAAACGTCCGTCTCGATCGTCGTTGCCGTTGGAACCAAGACCACCACCCATGCCACCGCCACCGATGTCGTCATCGAAATCATCCGTCGACGATGTCGTCGTTGCTGGCGGATTTAGGAGTTGCTCTTCGTCTAACATCCACAGCAGCCCTTTGCGGGGTTCGTGGCTTTGTGGGACTTTATCTAGCAAAGCGACCATAGCCGCTGGGCTATTGCTGCCTCCGCTGGTACTATTTCCAGTGTCTGTGGGCAACAGCGCTATTGGATCATCCACAGTGACCATCTCCTGGGCGTACCGGGCACGTGGTTGCACCAACATCGCGTTGTGGAACAACAACTGGAGGCGCTCGTGAAGATAGTTAAAGCGCAGATCAGTTAGGGTACTGGTCGCCGTACCGCCACCGACACTGGCCGGATTCTGGAAGCCCGGAACATCCACCAACAGCACCGATCCGACCGTCTGGTGCGGTGTAATAGCCGCGATCGATTTGTTGATCAGCCCCACGATCGTGTAGAACAGCTCCGTGTATAGTGCCTCGATGAATGCGGTTAAACCCTCCACAACGGACCCGGTGCTGGGGCTTGTTTTTGTCGTTCCACCCGGAGTACTGTCCGGAAACACGTACGACAGTAGATCCTCCATCGGCACACCAAGCAAAGTAGCCGCTTTATGCGCCGTACGGGGATTAACGAACTGTACCCGTCCAGCCACAGCCACCGCTCCCGATTGGGACAGATGATGGATAGCAGCAAGCACGTACCACACGCCTCTTACTGCTCCGGGTTCGACATTAAGCACCCGGAACGCCTGACAAATCCGTTGATACTCGATCGACTCCTGCTCAACGGCCGCATTGCCGCCACCAGCCGAAGTCAGCCCGCCAGCGAGCGGTTCCAGCAGCAATTCCTTTCTCAGTGCTCCTCCATCGACACCGGCGAGGAAACTCCAGCGCGGTACAACACCCGCTCCTCGTCCGGAACTTCCCGTCGGGCGCATACGATCGATTGGCATCACCTGTATCGATCCCGAAACGATCTGCCCGCTGTGGTCAAAATCTAGGGCGAAAATTTGAGTAAACCTTGTCGCGTTCCCATTCAACGCTGTTCGATCGTTTCCAAACGCGTCCATAATCGTGCCGATCGCACTCACTTTCTCCACCGTAAGCGCCCGGACGGATGTGGCCTGTTCCCGTCCGGCCAACGTCAGGTAGTACAGCGCGTGCTTAAAACTGGTCGTCTTTCCTGCACCCGATCGTCCCAGGAATATGAGGCTCTGATCACGCCGTGTCTCCAACATTGCTCGGTACGCCGTTTGCGCCTGCGCAAAAATGTGCGGTGGCATGTCATCTTCCGCCTTGCACCCACGGAACATTGAGGCCACCTTTTCCGAGTAAAGCGCGAGCGGGGCCATCGGATTGACGATCAACAGCACCGGACCTGCTCGCGTGTGGATCAGGTTGTTCGCGTATCGCTGCCGGAGCACGTGCAGGACGGATGATTCGTTGAGATGCGGTAACTGACACAAATCTTCCACGAGATCGAGCGTGCCCGGATTGGCCACCTCGAGATCGTCCTCGTCGATCAGCAGCTCTTCGCCAGTCGCCTCCAGGCGAATCCACACTTTCCCCGCTTGATGGTGTGACGGCATCGCCACGGTTGAGGGCGATAGTTGTTGCTTAAATGCGGCCGTAAACCCGCCTCGATGGATCAACCAAACGCGTCCACCAGCCGTACCCGTCGTTGGTCCAGCATGTTCGAGCTCAGCTCGTGCTCCCGAATCTCCACCGTTAGCGGAACCGTGTGTCTTTTGGAAACGCCTGCTGGCACTCCGCTTCAGCGTGTTGCAATCCTCCGCGGGTGTGCTGTTGGCCACACCGGTCGGACAAACGCACCTCCGGGACAGCTCGATAAGCTCCGCAATCGGTTGCACCTGTACGGTAACCGTGTCACCGCTATTTCGTATCATTTCGATGATCGTCTCACGACTCAGCTCTTCCACCGGTTGGCCATTTACGCGCAGCAACCGGTCACCCGGAAGCAACCCCGTTCGCACGGTACCCGTCGAGCTTGGTTCCGCGAAAATGATCGCTCGCATTTGCGGTGGGTTCGATCGGGCCAATGGCAATCCGCTAACCGTCGGTCGATCAAGGACGAACGCTTTTCGCAGGCTAAACCCGAAATCGTTCCGTGGGCTCTTTTGCCGCTGGATCACAAGCTCCCGAGCTGGGGGAAGGTTCTGCAGGTGAATCGGTGGCAGGCCGAGTGTGACACTTCCGTTTGCAGTCATCCGCTCATCGAACGGATGCAAGCGTCCAATCCGGCCCTCATATCCTTGCGACTCCCCAACCGGGCTCAGCGAGAAAGGTGGAGTCGCAAAGGACGAATTCGTCGTAGTCGTCGTGGTGTCCGTGAGGCTATCGGCACTCGGTGATGGGGATGCCAGCAGCTGCAGCATAGCGGCCGCTGTGGGAGATGACGTCACACCGGTTTCCAACCCTGCTCCGGTGAGGCTCGTCCGCGAACCTTTCAGGATGCCACGCTTTGGTGGCCGTGGTGGAATCGGCGGTAGGTTGGGTTTGGTTCCGCTAGGCGTGTGTGGATGTGAACCACCACTATCACTCGTTCCACCATACGACGGTGAGGTCGGTTGGAGCGTTGTGGTGGTGCTGCTAAAGGACACCCGTTCGACCATCTCCCCGTTCCGGTCGATGTATGTGGTCGTGTTGGCTACCGCTAGCACCTCTTCCGTGCCACGGTCCAACTCCCGGTGGTCAACATCCAGTTGGGCAAAAAATGACGCACTATAATCCGCCGTGATGCCACTCGGAAGCTTTTCCTTCTCTTTCCGTCGGCCACGGATCTTTAGTGATCGCCGAACCTACAAGAAAAAAAAACAAGATGGTTTAATAGAAAGACATTTCAATTCATCCCTCGTAGAAGGATGTTACACCGTTCGGTTTTTTTACCTCATCCAATCGCAGCAATTCCTCGGCGCTCATAGTGCCGGAATGGTTTCCGGAACCACCACCACCGCTCCCACCACCAACACCCAGAAGCAACTGTTTGCCCTCCTTGCGGAGTTTTTTCTCCTTCTTCCGGCGATCCTTGTCGTCGCGGTCGTCCGCTGATCCTGCGAGGGCCCCAATCACGGACAGCCCGCCACCGGAGGACACTGTGTTGTTCCCGCTACCACTCCCTGCCCCATGCCCACTCCCACCTCCACCCACACTGCCCTTTTTCATAAAGTTAAACATATTTCACTCCAGCACTTTTTTTTTCTGGGTCTACTTTGTGCTCCCTCTTTCGGCACGCACAAACACTTGACACACGCACCTAGACACTCCTGGAGAGGGAAAAATAGAGACCAAGCAGGGGAAGGCCAAGGTTTTAGGTTGTTTTCACTCCGACCCCTATCGGTGGATTTGGAGAGGCTAAAAAATGCGATGTCCCGTTATGATTCCGTCACCGTCCGGGTTTTTTTTTCGCTCCTCAGTCCCGTGGGTCTAAATCACTACGCAACGTCGTTTCGCCACTGTTTACCTTGCCTCTTTACATGGGTTGGGTTGTGTTTATCTTGCTTATCACGTTATCACCTTGCTCGAGGAGTCTAACACCGTTCACCGTACATTTTCGCCATTCGCTGCACTGTTTGGTTTCATGATATGGCTTTTTAAATATAAAATACCCCACGATAGTGTCACTGTCCGGGTCCAGGCACCTGGTTGAGAAACCCATCGAAATTCTAAGACATTCGAGCGGAATTAAATCCCCCCAACCGGACCCTTTGCGCGATGTATTTGCTGCTTTGTCGCCAGCCAAAATCGAGCGCAAGCAACAATAGCAACAACAGCACGAACAACAAAAAGAACACCCGGAGACGGTATCCAGACAGTCCGGTGAAAACGACGCACACGGGCTACTTTGTGAGCGGAGTGTGGTATATTTTAATATGCATCGATGGTTGCTTTCTTTTGAAGCTTCGCACAAACCCCTTCGCTTTCTTGTTTTACATGGCGCTGCTGCGTTAGCTCCAGTTTGACGTTGCTCTTTAAAAAAAATACACAGACGCACCGTGGTGAAAAAAAAAGGAAAACAAGGAAAACGGCACAACCGCGCTGGTCCGCTACTATGGTCGAGCCTCTCCACCAGAGACACACCACACGAGACACACACACACCCTCTTTTTCCCCCCCAGCGCCCTGCGCTGACCACACTTCTTACGCCATGCGTATCTCTTTACACCCGCCACATTTCCCACAACGGTGGGTGTGGAGTTTCGGGATTTTCTCCATTTCACTGCGGTTCCGGACGGTAGCGAACATGCGAAAACTTACGCAGAATAGTGTAATAAATATTCCGCCGCCCAGCGCGTTGTAACGAGTCGAGTTTTTTTGCGGTTTTTGTACCAGCACGCCTGTCACTATCCGAACGGGCGTTGGTGGACCACCAGCCCAACCACGAGGGTGCGGTGGGCACACTGGAAAGCAGGGGGTGAAAGAACTTCGCAACAAATTCACACACGCACGGGGTAACGTTGTCGGGGGCTGGGTGCTAAATCTTTTGCGTCAGAATAACCGCACGCAATATCTCGACGGTTTATTGGCTTCAGATTTTACGGACTGGCCCCGGAACGAAACACACGCACTATATCCACGACGCAGCAAGCGCTGGAGTTCGCTGTTGCCTGGGGAAACGAGAGATCAAGAATATTGTCCCGTTTGGGCTGGTGCCTCTTTTTTTCAGAAGATAAGAACCACACAACACACAACTTTCTTGGCACTCGAGAACGACAGAACGGGGGACAGATTCGCTTCACTCCGCGGTATACTGCCGCGCCCGAAACGCTGGCCCAAACGCACCCTGGAAATGGCCCCTTTTGCACCACTGGGACGGACGATGACGACGACAATCTATGCACAAACGGTGCCGCTGGCACCGAGCCGAAAAATAAAACAGACCCACACACACACACACCTAGCAAAAGTAGTCCACCGGAGGCTTGCTGCTCAGAAAAGAACCGTCCGACGGAAGCGGCCACGAAGAGACCCACGGCTAGGCGGCTGTGCTACAACCCTGGCGTGGACGTGCCGTTCTGTGTGACAAACAATTTTTTCTACTCCGCGCGCGCTCTCTCTCTCGCTCTCGTTGGGTTGCGTGCGACGTTTCTCTCCAGCAGTTGCGCGAACGCGCACGTGAGCGAGAGAGATGGGGAGCGGTTTCTCGCTTGCACGCGCACATCTGGATAACGGATGAAACAACAAATGGAGTAGGAGCACAGAGCAAGCGCACGCAGCGACGAAGGGTGGCAAAGCGCAAGGGGTGGAAAGATGGCCGCATACTTCATAGAATGTTTACCTTTCGTTTCCTACGCCAGCACGCAGCTGTCACACTTGTGCTTGGTGCGCAACCGACGTAAACAGTTCGTAGACGGTCGCTCTTCTTGATCTTCTTCGTTTTGACAGCTCCCATGACAGATGCTGGACTTTTACGCTTTTCGCTGATTTTCGCGTTTTTCCACGCATTTTCCCCTTCTGCTTTCGGCACAGAGTAATAACGCCCATAGCTAGAGAGACGGTTGATGTATCACTTTCATATTCATCATCAGACGGAATTGTTTTATTTACACACTGTGTACTTTTGTTTTGTTTCCACACTCCGAGGAGTAGCATCGTTTGCGTCCGTGAACGCTGTTGCTCCCCTTCCTAGCGCGCACCGCAAACTACGTCGTCGGGTCTCCTTATTTCATTTGTATATTAATTCAATCAGTCACATTTTCTCTTGTCTTTCTTGCAAGTGTGTTTGTTTGTTTCTGTTTGAATTCTTTTTACCTTATCACTGTGTTCATTAACTTTCTTTTCTAATTCTGACTATAATCGTCTTTCTGTTTTACGTGATGCACTTGCTCTGACTTCAGATCGGCGTGAGTATATATAGTTTCCGCGCTGACGGAGATTCTGTTTCTGTTACCGCATTATCCCCCTCATCTATCCCACGTCCCTCTTGTTCGATTCGTATTCCTCGATCTATTGCGTTTAAAAAATAACTCCCGGTCAGAGACAATTAAGAGTGGCTGGAAAAAAACTTAGATTCTATCCATTTTAAAATGCAAGGGGTCCTTACGGAGTGTGAGTATATCGTTCGTCCTCCTAATCTTCCTCTCCTTCCTGAACACTATAAATAAATGGACATAACACGTCCCATCATCCGTGCGCTAATGCACTATCCACTTGTTTTGTCATCTTCGTTTTCACTAGGCTGAGACATCCGTTCGGGTTGGCTTACCCGAAGAGATTAAGTAGAGTACGGCTATTTAAACTATTAAATGCTTCCTTACATGCACCGTCGCGGGAGGTGGCGGGTGGCGCATAACTACCTGTAATACCATTTCTCGCCGCCGGCTACCGGAACGGCCCGGTTACGGGAAAAGTACAAATCGAAGACGGAAGAGCACGTTGTTTCTGTTATCTTCTGTGTTTTGTTTGTCAAACGTTTTTAAATGCTTTCACTATTATTTCACGCAAGTGCGCTTTCTGTGTTGTTTAAAATATGGCCATTCTTTAAAAACTGCCGCTTCTTTCTCGTCGTTGTCCTCGTCCCGGTCGGCATTTGTTGTTATTCGTAATAATCAATCGTTTTGCACTCATCATCTGTGGGAGGAGCGGATTAGAGTGAAATTAGTATAAGATTGAGCACTCTTGGTAAATTTTGGCGTGCTTACCTTCAAGTGTTGCTGCCACGTGGTCAAGCTTATGGGCTAAATGTAACTTGCTTGCCGTCAAGTCCATTTCTAATACTTCCTTAATCTTTTGGCACCAAACGAGAGAGAGAAATAGAGAGTTAGGAAACAGTAAAATAAGCAACGCAAACGCTCGGTTTAAACCGAACCAAATATCGCACAAAACTCACCTGTAAACGATACTTGCTAACGTAAATGTAGAGTTCCTTGAGTGCGGCAAGCGTATCGAACTGCTGCTGATGGATGGATAACCTTTGCATGGCGCTGCGCATCTCTTGATCACTGATCTGAGGCATCATGGCAATGTCGGCGTAGAAATTGGAAACCATTTCCCGATACTGAGGTAAGTCCTGCGAAAACAACGACAAAAAGTGTCACAAACGTCGACCCCATGGAATAGAACCGCAGGAATCTTACCTTCGCAAACAACAGCTTGTTCGAGGGCGAATCCTTCCCCAGCCGGTACTCGGTCGTGGAGCACGCGTCCATGAACGTTTGCGCGATCACACTCAGGCACACGTCGACCGAGGGCGTCTTGTAGATGTCGAAGATAAAGTCCGGGTTCTTGATGAAGTTCACCCAGAACCGCAGCGGCAGCCCGTTCGATTTCCATGCGTGTATCACTTCCGGATCGTGGATGCCGTGGTGGCGCGCGGCCGCATCCAACAAATCGTACAGCCACTTAACCGCGGGAGGCAGCGCCTCGTTCACCGTCAGTATCGTCGCGAACAGATCGTCCACGAACTTCTGTATCGTGCCCTTGGTCGCGAGCAGACGCGTCAGAAAGATCTCCGGTATTGCTTTGTGGTGGCTGCCACTTCCCGGACCGCCACCGTACAGCGCACCGTGCGCGGACGAGGACGATCCGTGCTGATCGTACGACGACAGTGTTGAGAAGCGATCGTCCATCGGCTTCACAAGATGAAAAACCCCGACCTGGGATTGTTGCTGTTGTTGCTGCTGCTGCTGCTGTTGCTGCGCTTGGGCAGCCGCTGCTGCCGCCGCCTGTTGTGCGGCAAGTTGTTGCGCATGATGATGATGATGACTCGCACTACCGGCCAGCAGTGTGTCCGTCGTGTGTGCCGGACCCATCGTGCCACTGCTTCCGCCCGAACCCGGCCCACCGACACCGAGCGGGGACGCTGTCGACGATAGGTGGTGGTTGGACGACGGTGGATTGTTGATGTAATAGCAGTACGGGAAGATGTGCCGACCGGGTGTGTTGTAACCGTCGTGGGGTCTCGCAACCAGCGACATAACGGCCGATTCCTTCACACCATAATGTGCGAGAGTGTTGAGACGTTTCCATCCATGAACCGATTTGGTGGTGACGTCTTCATCTCGCAGGACCAAATGGCCTCCACGTCCGTGTCGCCACTCCAGATCGAGATCGTGTACGCTCGGGCGCAGCGAGAAGGGTGTGTTCTTGAACAAGGCATCCAACACCTTGCTCTTCACCTGGCTGATCGTGTCACAATCCAGCACCTTGCACTGCACCTTCTCATCCAGATCGTCCTGGATGATGTGCAGCGTGACGATGCTGTGCACGATCTGCTCACGCAGCAGCCGATCTTCGCTCAGCGAATACCGGGCGTCATGCGTGACGGCATCAACCAGACCCTTCTCGATCTGGTGCTTGATCGCCTTGTACAGAAGAAAGAGCGAATTGCCAGCGTAATTGCGCAGATAATCGTACATGCACAGTGCCATGTAGTTCGTCAGCATCTTCTCGACGACGCTCTCCGTCCGGCGGAGCATCAGCTGCGGGTGTTTAGTCATCACCGACTTGTCGATAAGCCTCAACAGCAGGCTCTTCAGTATGTCTGTCACGTAGTCCATCTGATTCATCAGCACTATCATCAGCAGCGAGGCCACGTTTACCCTGTGGAATGGAAGGACACATGGTTAATGGATATCCAATGAGCAAGCGGTACACTTTTCCGAAACAACTGATACTGATACACAATAAAAAAATCCCCTTTCTAGCGTAGGCCGCATTACTCACTTGTCCCGTATGCTGAACGTTTTTTGTGCTTCGAGCGTGTCGATGAACAGCAGAAGAAAGACGCGATTGTTGATCAGTTGCTCGAACAGCACCATCGCCTGATCGTAGTTGGTGCGCTGGTGCGGATGGCCCGGATGACCATGATGCGGATGGCCATGGTGAAGATGATGGCCACCACCATGGTGCAGCTTCGCACCGTTCGCTAGCAGCACCGGGTGATCCGAAACACCCGGGAAGAACACCTTCATAACGTAATTGACGAGATCGAGCGTTGGCGTGCCGGAGCTCTCGAGATCGGCCGTTAGATCGGTCATGTCGGTTTGCAGTTCCGCGAATGCCTGCTTGCACTCCATGCGCACGTTGCTCTCGAGCGTGTCCATCTGGATCTGGATGCGTTTGTACTCCCGCTCGGCTAGTGTGCTCTTACGTCTATAGATGAACAGGATGGCAAGCAGTGTCAGGACGAAAAAGATACCGCTTACGATGACACCAAACAGGATGTGCGAGAAGGCGTACGGTTTGATAAGATCGTACTTGATAAATCCTACAGAGAGGTATAGGAATTAAGAACAATATTTTGGGTTTCCGCTGTTCGAAAAAAAAAACACGAACTCACCTATTGGGAAGCGTAAATTGCGCCCCACACGTACAACTACCAGCGGAAGGTCCTTCGCTGTAGGAACTCCATTTTCGTCCGTCGGTGCAGGTTGTTCAAGGGGTGGCGAGCAGACGAGCTGCGTCGGTGCGAGACTGGTCACGTTACACTGCGCCATACCGATCGTAACGTTAACATCCGATTCATCACTCGCTGCATTCAAATGCTCGCCCTCGATAACAAGTGTGTCTCCCTTGTACAACTTAACCGTGTTCGGAAACGGCTGATACACCGGATCCTCGACGTACACGATCGACGACCGCAGGTTCTGGAAGTGCTTCGGCAGGTTGCGCACCGACAGCACACTATCCATGAGAAAGTTTATCTGTAGCAACAGCTGCAACTGCTGCTCGGACGGATGAAACGGCGACAGTGGTCCCGACGCGGTAACCGTCGGACCGAGCGTCGACGTGAGTGAATACTGAGATGGTAGCATCATGGGCATCGATGCGGATAGTTGCTGCTGCTGCTGCTGTTGGATCGAAACCGAGCGTCCGTCGGCGGACACGAACCCGGTGAGCATTCGCGGAGGTGCATAATCCCCGGATGCTACGCTGTTGTTGCGCAATAGCAACTGCTGATGTTGTAGCATTGCCCATGCCTCACGTACAGACGGAGATGGGCATTCCATCTGATTCGAGTTCAGTACAGCGCAGGTTGACCTATTCAACCGCTCATCGTTGAGATACACTTCAATCTCAGGCAGCTGAATGGCGTCCAGGTTGGTACCGTGCACTGTCATCATGCGACCTCCGCTGAGGAAACTTTTGAGCGGTTTAATTTGCATGATCTTCGGATCGACCGTGTAGTTGTACACGCTGCACGTTTCATACCGGCTATGATACGTCCCCGCCGGTTTGTATCCTGATCCTCGGCCACGTTGTTCCCCATTAGCACCGCTTCCGGAACCGCTAACACTGCAGGAGAGAGTTCGATTCGCTCCATCAATCCGTAACGTCAATACTCGGATGTGTTCCGGTGAGCGTGCCGCTGAAGTAACGCACGTTAACCGACTCGAAGATGCTTGCGTTCGATTGATACGACACTCGTAGTCATCCAAATACGCCACCGCTGCAGTACCAACGTTCAAATGTCTTCCGATGATGGCCAATTTGGTACCACCCGACTGAGGGCCCATCGTCGGGGAAAGTCCTTCCAGCTGTACGTCGCGATACCGGAACTCTACACTCGACATAGTGTAACCAGCCTCATTGCCCACTTTCACCGGTGCGGACATTTCCACACGTACCGGTCCAGTGCGGCACTCTATACGAACGGATATTTCGTACCGTTCCAGCTCGCACGGCACGTCTCCAATGTGGATACGGCCACGTACGTCTTCCTCGCGTATCCCAAGATTGCTTCCCTCGATCGTCACCAGCGTACCGCCCTCGATTGGACCACTGAGTGGTTTTATCAGATCGATACGTGGTCGTGGACATCCACCGTCTTCTCCTCGCCCTCGTAGCATCATCGAAGTATCTAAACACGTTTCATTGTAGCTGCACTGTTGGCCACACCAGGTACACTGGTACTTGGGGTCACGCGTAACACACAAGCTGCAGTCAGCGTGATCACGATGCGAACCGAGTATTTCGCACTTATATAGAACCACCGTCACCGTGTCGATGTAATGATTTCGATTCCAGTTCACATCGACCGTGGCTTCGTACTCGTTCGAGGTGGCTTCATAGGAATACTGCAAGAAATAACAAGCGTAAAGAATAAATCCAACGCACCTAAAGATCCGATAAACTCGTGCAAACTTACCAGTGTTTTCTCGCACACAATGTACTTGTTGGCTTCGACACGTGCCGGCAGCACCATGTGCGCTCCCTCGATGTTAACCGTACACAAGAAACCCGTGTGTGCGCTCTGCGGCCGCGGAAGGTTCTCGATCTCTAACCGGATCTCTTTCGGCACCTTATTCGGCAGCAGGATTGGCATGGCGCGTTGCTTCAACCGCGGACAGGACGCCTCATTCTGCACGATGTTGGCCGAGTTGCGGCAAGCGGTCGTATTAAAGGCGCACCGGTTGTCGTAAATACACCAGTGACATCCCCAATTGCTTACCAGACACTTTCGGCAAGTGTCGTGGCGAGTGCAGTCGTAGAATGCGAAACTACGTGACACAAAATCTTTGTTCGTCTCCGAGCTACGCACACTGAGCGGAACAAGCACGTGATCCTGTCCATCCGGGATTGAAGGACGCTCATTCACGGGTGGTGTCGTGCAGAGTAAACCCTCCTTCGTGACATTTGCATCGATGGGTGTCGCGTTTCCGAACACACACCGGTACTGAGCGTTATGGGGAAGTTCCGGCAGTGTTTTAATGACGAGACGTACGACAGACATCTGCCCTACGGGAACACGATCGGGTGCTACCATTTCGAAGTCAATGCACTGCTGTCCCGTACCGATGGACAGCCAGCGTGCTGCACTTGTGTCCTTTTGACAGGCCGTTCGAACGGTGCATCGTTTCTCGAGCGAACACCAGCCACAGTACGGATCACGTGATTCCAGGCACGCGGAACAGTTTCCAAACGTGCCGCAGTGTTCCACCTTCATCTTGATGACCTAAAAACAAACGGTAACGAAGGGAGAATTGATTACTAATTCCATATCGAAACGAAATTGGGGTTTGCCACCATACCTTTCTATCTGACAGGACGTATAGATGATCGTTTGAGGGGGCAAACATCGTATCAGGAAGGATCGCGTGGCCTTCGTCATCCACTGGCAGCCGCTCGTATTCACCTGCTTCCCGGCCGGATAGTAGCACCTTCCGAATCCAACCGTCATTGCTTCCGACGAATGCGAGCGTGTGTGGACCGATGCTAGTGACGGCGATTGAGGTCAAAGCAACACCCTCACCGAATGCGAACCGGGCCGAAGAGATTACCGGCGTTACGCCGCTAATTTTCAGCCCCACGTGGCAGAAGCTGAAGATGTTACCCAGCGAACCCGCTACGGGACACTTGCCATCGTTGATCGTACCCGAAATGTAGCCCAAATTGCGATCCTTGATCGTGCCGTTAAAGCAGGCTAAAAAGAGAGAAAAAAGGAGCTCAACATTAATCCAACGGCATCGCGGTTTCAGCAAGCGCACGAACGTACAGTGAATGTTCTCGTTGAACACCTCCTCGATGTCCTTCAGACTGTACATGCAGATGGCGGATCGGTTCTGCGGTTCGTCCGTGATTTCCTTCGAGGGAGAAAACACTGCCACGAGCAGAAAATCATCCCGCTTGATGCCCATGTCGCTGCTCAGCTTTTGACCGGCCTGTGCCAGCTTCGCGTCCCGCAGGATGTTGTAATCGGTCCCATTCACCATGCAGGTAATCGTCACCTGGAATGAATTAAGTGTTTTATTTTAGTTTTTTTCACTGAACATGCCACAGGCCACAAGGCGATCCTTACCTCGGTGTAACTGTCGTAATTGGGATCGTTCACACAAATACGCGCCAACCGCGTGACATAGCCGGCTTCATCCGCCAGGTGGGATTTCTTCTGCACCAGCACGAAATACGCGTACTCAGTGCTGTTAAACCCGTACACGTAATTCACCAGAAAGTGGTCGCGATACTTCACGTCGATGTTAATGTTCGACTGCTGGATCGAGAACTCAGCATACGTGAGATCATCCAGCCGGCGGGACGATATCGCGGGCACATCATGCCGATAATCCCCGACATTCGTGAACGTCGTCCCGACATACATAATGTCCTCCTTCTTCCACGACTGATACCGACTCGGACCGATAAACGCGTACGTCGTCGAGCGCTCGTCATTCGCCGCCAGAGCCACCTCGATCGGTTTCGTGGACTCCGGAAAGCGGCCACTTAAGTAGTAAATCTCGCACGCGCCCTGGTGCACACTTCCGCACGCAATCAGCGTATCGCCGTCTCGGTTGTACAGCAGCACCTTATTAAAGTTGTCCGTCTCCACGCTGTCCAGGACATCCGCAGGACACCCGGCCGCATGGCACTGGGCCGAATCCAGCTTCGGTCCGGTGATGGCCTCCCGCAGCAGCGTGAGATTTTCGTTCAACTGCAGCACCCGGTTTGTGGCCCCGGCATAAAACATCCGCCGGGTGGGATCGTACGTGAGGTGCGTGAACCGGCTCGTGGTTCCATTTGGCAGACTGTACCGGGCCACGATGTCGTCCAGGACACTCGGAACGTGCGCATGCTGCTGCTGACGGTGCTGCTGCTGAGATTGCTGCTGAGGGCTGGTTCCGGACGCGGGCGAGGACGGTTGCTGCTTGCCCTTTAACACAGCATCCAGCGGCAGCATGCCACCGACCAACCGGAGCAATATCAATCGTAGTAGCAGTTGCATACTCATACTGCTGCCGTGCTAATGGGGCTCCTGCTGCAACAATGAAACGCAGCAGGCGCAGGACAACCTTCTTCACTTGTCACTTCGTATTGCTCCTCCAAAATCCTCGCCGCTGTCTCGCTCACTTCAGACGTGTGCGGCAGGATCTATTTTGCGTGTGTGTGTGTGTGGAGGGGGAGGGGAGTTATTTTCTTCAATTTCCTTTTTTCTTTTGCCGCCTGCGGTTGCGTTTTCCCTCGGTTTCGCGTCAATTTCCACCCTCAAACCACCGTCGTCGTCTGGAGGGAAGCCTGAAGAGGCGCATCAAGAGCCGTTGTGTGGGTGGTGGGTGGTATGAGACGTGCGGGACAGGGGAGAAAGAAAGAATTACACACAATTCGTTAGAAGGATATCGTGTATACACAGACGCAAGCGCACATACGCGAAAATGTGCACACGCGCATACACACACACGCGCGCCACTACTATGGCATAGTCACACACGCGCGTGCGGAAAATCGAAGCAGAACATTAGCAGCCCTGTGGGAGGGGGGTGAGTGAATCAGTGAAGGAAAATACTACCGAGAGCGAGGGTGAGAGAAAACGCGCAAACGGATGGTCGCGCGAGGGGTGGAGGGGGGAGGGTGAGCGGGTCCCACTGGAAGAATGGAGTGGGTAAGAGTGCTTTGTGCAACCCCTTGACAAAAAAAACCGAAGGGATATACGGGCACAATGATTGGGTGCTTATGAGCAACCCCCTTTTCGGTGGAAGACGGGTGGAAAACGGGGGTGTTCCGTTTGTCCCCGCGGGTTCGATACTCGGAATGTGCACATACCTATGTTTTTTATGCTTCTTTCTTTTTTTGTTATTCTCGTTCTGCTCAATTCCACCCGAAAGCCAGCCCCAGCGCTGCTGCACCGCTGCAATTGTCGCCCCTTCTCAGTGGCGGCGTTTGTTGCAGCAGCGGGGAGTCTCTATTGCTCCTTGATCGCGTTCGTCCCCTCCCGTGCGTCGTCTGTGGTGGAGGTGCTGCTGCTGGCGTTGAGTGGTTGTTGTGTTGTTGTGTTCTTGCGTTAATTATCCAATGCCCTCCTCCGCTCGACGCATCCATTACGATTCGCACATTTCCATTTTTCACTACCGTCGGCGGGGGGAGGAGGGAGGGACGGTGGAGGGAAGGAGACGGAACCGAAACGTCGCTACGGTTCCGTTGTTCGCACCCGCGCACCAAACCCACCACACTCTGTCTCACTGGGGCACCACGCACGGTGACAATTTTCGCACAAACCAAACCAGCGGCGAATCAAACAAACAAACAAAAAATGCACACACAAAAACCGAAAACGAACGAAAATCAACGCTTTTCCCGTTCGCGGACTCTTTTTTTTACGTTTGCTCCCTATTCCCGAAACGGGAGCCCCGTCGTCTTGTCTTGCGTGTGTGTCTTCTTTCTTAGTAGGCGGCCGCCATCTTGCTGCCCCTTGTATATGAATGAATGGCCGATTCTGGTGCCACTGGGCGACGGTGCTGGATTTCGGGAAACCACCGTCGGAAAAGCCACCGCACCACGCGCACTACCACTGGACACGATGCCGCGAGGGCTTTTGCACGATTTCCACCGTACCGAGCGCACCGAATTAACCGATTTCATACATGAAAACACGGAAAACGCGACGGACACTCCGCTACGCACCTTTCCCAGTGCTCTTTCTTTTTCTTTTATTTGTTTATGGCCAAACTTGTTTATGACAAGATTAATAGATTCTTTCTTTCGCTCGCTCTCGCTCTGCCTCTGCGGTATGGCTCGGTGCGTCCTTGTCTGGTGCATCTGTC
This sequence comes from Anopheles nili, assembly GCF_943737925.1. Lineage (NCBI taxonomy): Eukaryota > Metazoa > Arthropoda > Insecta > Diptera > Culicidae > Anopheles > Anopheles nili. Next base: position 61,524,373 of record NC_071291.1, read on the forward strand.
AGAATTAGTGATGCGTTCCCGAATGGAAACGAAGGCACTATGGGCAATCCGCCGGTACGGTCGATTGACAGCGCGTGATATCGTTTTTTCAAGATTTTTTGATTAAATTCACTGAAACTGTTTATATACGAAATACCAAGCTATGCTGGAAAATATAAAGACTGAAATACGAACAAATACAGGCTTCAACAGTGCAATAACGGATCAAAAATGAAAGTTTAACGATCACATCACGGTTGATATGGGTGCATATATATGAACCTTGACATGTGGGGGTGTTTCAAAGAAGAATTTTTTCACAGTTTTTGCATTGCATTTTAAAATGCACTAATTGCTTCACATAAAATGATTCTGAATTTTTATTCTGATATTTGATTGAAACGATTTATATTATTAGTTTCACGAAAAAAAAAATAAAATCAAAATTCTTAGCTAAACGTTGGTACCATGATGTTTTTAATATATAAAAAACAGTAGAATTGAAGATAGTATAAAATTTATTGAAAAATTAAAACACATAGGATTCTACAACTTTAAAAGGAAATCATAGCATATACAACGAATTTTGGTCAGGGATGGTAATACTAATGAAATTGCTGATTCAATGGTGATGACTAATTTCATGAACACAGTTTGCTCGGAGAGCGCTATTGAATAGTTTAAAATTGGGTGGCAGTTATCATCATTAAGCTAATGTAATTCGAATTGGATTTATGAGTTTGCTTCCTCTTCTCTTCTCAGACTGTAGACTAGAGCTTTCACAATTCTTCCTTCGCGTTTGCTTCCTTTTCATTGTTTTTTGTATCGCCTAGTTTCTCGTAAAGGCATTCGTGATTTTTGTTCTTGAGCACATGATCGACACACAGATATTCTATCAATGGTTTCTGGTCCTGCTTCTCAAAGTACCACTTTTCAATAACATCCTCGTAGCCTTCTATTAACGTTTCGCATTGCGTTTTCATTTGGGTAATCTCGGCAGACGGCTTGTCCCACAGCTCATATGGGATTCCTAGATCTACTTTCACGCCCTTATCTACGAGGCCGTGTAGCGTTTGGAAAGTCTGTGACATACCTTTGGCAAACCTGGTACTATCCTTGCGCTCCTTGTGAATGTTGTACTGAAGAATCCGCTCACACACATTTTCCATCGATTCGAGCAACCGCAGCTCGCTACGCCGGTATTCGGTGCGCTTTTTTGGCTTCACGTCATCCACCGAGTACCTGCCGTGAAAAGAGGGAACGGTTAAAATTCGAAGTAGGGTAAAACCATGAGAGCTGGATGCTACGTACCCCAGCTCGATAACATCGTGTGAACGGCCCGTTTCGGTGAGGCGGCCCTGCAGCTCCGTTGCAAGAATTTTGCAAGCTTCGCAACGATCGGCATATTTCACTCCTTCGTTTTCTTCTGGTCCACCATGAGTAGGAATCGTGATGGCGGATAAGACGAGCAAAATTAGCATCCCCTGCAGCATCGTTGCGATGTGTGCGAACTGATAGCGTTCAATTAAAGCACCAAGTGAATTGCACTACGTGGTCCTAACTTCGCGTTATCAGCGCGATACTTCTAAGAAGTCTAACCCTGACACGTTGATCTGTATGGTTGCATGAAGCGCTAGAACGTTCTATCACTTCCACGTTGTTTCAATGACTGAATGAAGTGAAAAATCACTTCAGTGTTACTACTGCTGCAATTTACGAGCAAATAATAACAAACCACCAAAACACCGCCTGCATCAATGAATATTTGTGAAGTATTGAAGCGCTACTGCTAAACGTAAGGCCTGACTCATGTTTTGTTATTATGGTTGTTGTCAAATAGCCGAACATACGGTTCTGGTTTACTACCCACGGTTGGTTTTAAATAACAAATACAATTTCAAAAGTTTCAATGAAAAATGTAGCCAGCCTTTTTGCTAGTCATTTACACAAAACTATCCTAATTCTGGTAACATGTGCGCGTAGTAATAGTTGAGTGAGAGAAAACATAACGCCAAAAATCTCCTCAATACTCGATCGATTCACAACAGCACAATGGTGATGTTTATTCAGGATGAATCCTACACTGTGGCTGTTTATCTGGATGAACACTACTCCGGTGTTCATTCCACATTACGCGTGAGAGAGAAGGCATGCTTTCGGAGAGGAAAAATGTAAACAAAATACGATGAACTCAATGTTTTCCTCGGCCGTCTGTGGTAGGAATGCATTAGCGTAGGATAAAATAAGTGAATTTTACAAAATATAGGTCGCAAGGTCTAGGAGCAAGATCAAGTGTTTGGGATATTTTAGATTTTATCTATTAATAGCCCTCGACGTGGAGTCGAGCCAACGAGCACACCGAGCTGGGTATTGCGCATCGGGATTCCTCACAGCGTCTTCTAAACACTCCGCCAGAATATGGATTCGTAAACATAATGAAACGTACACACGTCCAGACGCACACTTTGTGCAATTCGTTCGTGGTAAGGGTGTCCGCTCGTAGGTTTAGATTGCCTTTTTTTCGTGAACAGCATCAAGCAAGCCCCCAATACGGTCCCTTCTCCCAACATTGCTTAGTTCATCCCCACCACACGGAGTACGCGTACTGTGAAACCGTTCGGTGTCTCCTGACGGCGTGTGTCGCTCGGTAAGTCCACCCGCGACCAGCTAACAATGCAGTGCGCAGTTCGCGAAGGCAAACAATAACGCGGCGCCCCGTGAAAATATCATGCTCTGACAAAGTGCAACTTGATGGTGTTGCGTATTTACTGGAACGAAAAAAAAAAGGAAAAAGCACCCGTGCAGTTAAATGCTAAAACAAACCAAACACGACACACCGACGGACTAGTTCCGATGTGCCAAAAGAGAAAGTCCAGAACGGGTTGGTAGCGGAAAATAAACGTGCATATGCGTACACGGTGGGTTATTTTTTTTTGCGACGGCGAGAAAGGGAGCGCACTAGATGGGACGGGAGCAAAACAGAAAAGTGGAAAAAGAAAATTAACAGGTTGACATTGAACGCAGTTGCTTAGATGCCCGTTGTTTATTTTCGATCCCCATGGTGTACAGGCGCGTTAAAGTGGGAAAAAGTGTAATGTAAAAAAAAAGGAAAAACTCCGCACACACACACCATTCGAAATTCTAGCGCAGAAGGGAAATATATTTTCGTTTCGTGAAGTTACTGTGCTCAGTTTCGGCTGCATTCGGTTGCATCGGTGATCCGACACGATCGCGTGTCCAAGGAAAATTCGACCGTGCCATCCCTGCCGAGCGAGGGAAACCCAATCCAAATTGTCCGTCATTCAAATCGCACCGTGTGCACGCGAAAATTCGTTGCAGTGTCAACCGTCGAATTCGTGGTTGCGGTTGAAAAAGCAAAAGTCATTAGGTCTGCCAAATTCCAGTGTCGAAACGAAACCAACGACGTAAAGAAGCGAAAATTAGCCGCCGAAAAAGGGGTGCTTCGATTTAACAACAAAAAAAGCGAAAAGGTATACATGAGAGAGAGAGAGAGAGAGCGAGAGAACAGGGCAGACAAGCAAGCGAAAAAAAAACTGCCATTCTAATGGAGCACACAAATTCTAAGCCTTCTGCGATCGATTTGCCATGGCACCGCTCTGGAATGGCAGGTCGAAGGGAAGGCCACGTCCTAGGCCAGGAAAAGTAACTAACGTCTTTTTTATTTTTTCAATATGCGAGGCTGTGTGGACCGTCGGGGTCGGTCGTTTCTGTCCGGTTGCTGCAATGATTGCGCCGTACACGCCGTTTCTTTGTTACGTGATTCACCTTCGCGAATACAAGAAGCAGTATTTCGTCAGCACGGGGTAGGACACGGACGCGACTCGGGGTGGGATGATGGAGCAAGATCGCGGGCGAGCGTGTTGCGAGTGAACGAGCGAGAGAGAGAGAGAAAGAGATCGAATGAACCACCGCACGAGAGGGCCCACCCTCCCAATTCACTGGGTGGTAGAACGAGCGCGAGACAATGAAATCCGCGGGTGTCTCGGAGAGGTGCATTTTTCTTTTCTTTTTGTTCACCACCCCTCGCACGTACCGTATCACATACAACCCTCCGGTCCTCATCCATCGGTAGAGGGATGACGCCGAAATACGACCACCAAGAACAGCTGACGCGAGCAGCCCCGTCAGAGTGTGTGTACGTGCGCGCTATGACCGCGGATCCCGCGAAGCGATGGTTTGATATTATTTTTGCTATTTTCCACTTAGTCGTGTTTTGCTCGCCGCCTTCTCTGTGCGGCTCTCGGCGGGCTCGCCTATCTCGGTTATCCTACTGGCCCGTGGTGGTTTGAGACAGGGCGAGCGGTGTATTGTATAATGGGTTTTAAATAGTAAATAGGCGCGCACGTTACGGGCAAATTGGCAACGGTGTGTGAGCACGGAGAGTGGAGCAAAGTGACTAAAGAAAAAAAAAAACACACACGCGCGAAAAACAATATTGCACCGCGCGCGCGTGCAGATCGTGCACGCGAGTAAAAATGGGTGTTTTTTTTCGTTTCATGTTGAAAATAAAAGTGCTCCACCTCTCCACCAGGTCACAGGGTGCAGTAGAACGTAAACAAAGCCCTTTCAAACCAGGGCACCAGTGTAACCGGTGTAAAAATGCGATTTAGGAGATCTGTTTGGTTCGATTGAAAGCTTTAAACATCTAAACCTCACTCGCTAAAATAAGTGCTCGTGATTTTAACGAATGTTTTTGTGTCCCTTTTTGTTTTAGTACACATAAAGCGAGGTTCATCGCCACGTGATTGAGTGTTAGTACAAGTGCCTGGTGTTCATTTCCAATTCCCACTACTCGGGACATAAAGATTTCTGGCAGCTAAAACCCCAACTGCTCACCGGGAAAAAGGTCCTTGCGGACGCAACAGAACAAAACTGACCCCCCAAAATGCCAACCTTGCTGGAAGCGCTCGAGGAAAAGTACGGCATGGAGCCGGACGAGAAGGAAGAACACGTGGAAGAGGAAGTGCTGGTGTCCATCTTTGTTCCTAAGCTGCCACCGAGACAAAGGTAACTTAAGGGGGGAGGATTTGCTCTAGTGCTAAACGAAGCAGAACCGGAGGCGATTAGGATCAAAAACAGCTTTTCTGCCGGAAATCGGCCTTCACGGTGGGAATCGAACCTTTGTTCGAGCCAATAATTTCCTCTCGTCGGATGGGCGCGTCGAATTGATTCGGTTCCTTTCACGAATGTTAATTTGAAATTGATTTATTGATGAGTAGGGTGTTTTTGAATAACTTTTTTAAATTAACTCACTGATTTACTTGACACAGCATTGAGTAATCGATGTACCGGTTTCGGACGGCTAAAAACTAATTATCTGCCGCAGAAAATAACTCAAACAAGACATAATCCTTACGCCCCCGTGTCGTGCCTCATGTAGGTGGTTTGCGAAGCATTTTTGCACGCTCCAACCACGAGCGCACAACCGACTTCTTTGTGTGCCGGGGCGGATGAAGCCAACGATTCTGCGTGAGTGTGTATATATCTGTATATCCCTGTCCACCCTACCATTCCAGCACTCCGCAGCTGCTCATACTGAACGACTGCAATATCGATCGAGCCGGCGAGCCGGAAGATTTGCGCAAAAAGTGCCGCATCGTGAAGGAGCTGGATCTGGCGCAAAATAAGCTGAACAACTGGAACGAGGTATGGACGCGAACAAACGCGCAGATTCGTGGGAAGAAACCGCACGTCTATAACCGGGGGTTTTTCGAATCCATTCGCAGGTATTCGTCATCCTGTCACACATGCCGCGGGTTGAGTTTGTGAACCTCAGCCTTAACCATCTAACCGGACCGATCGATACGCCACCGGTCACGAAGATGGACCACCTGCGGAACCTCGTGCTAAACAACACCAAGCTGGAGTGGTGCAGCGTCGAGATGTTGCTGCGCTTTCTGCCCGCCCTCGAGGAGCTGCATCTCAGCCTGAACGAGTACACGCACGTGCTGATCGATACGATCGAGTCGGGAACACCCACGCCCACTGGGGATGGTGGAGGCGGTGGTTCTGATGGTGGTGGTAGTGGCCCGGAACCAAGCCACAGTAATGCTGCCAATGGCGCACAAACCGCCACCACTAGTCACGCGGAGGACACACTGTCCAGTTCGTGTTCCTTCTCTTCGGCGTCCTCGTCGGGTAGCAAATCGTCCTGCGGTGATCCTGCCGCGACCGTGGAACCACCGCCATATCAAACGGACCCGCACGCCGGCGTACGGAAGCTGCACCTAACGGGGAATTTCATTTCCGAGTGGGGTGAAATTTGTCGCATCGGGCGAGTGTTTCCTCAGCTGGAAGCGCTGGTGCTAGCGGACTGTCCGTTGAGGTAAGAGAAACGGAAGGGGGGTGGGTGTCCTGATTGAGATAAGGCCGGGTAGGCTAAATTCAATGCCAATATCATGGTTGCTGTGATAAGGAGCCAGCAGCTCGAGTGATTTCCTTTGTTCTACTCATCATGGAGGAGGAAGCAAGATTTATTGGCCAGGATGATTCGTTGATTTAACTTCAAAATAGCATCAATCCGTTGGCGGAAAGCCAAGAGATAAAGAGCGCTTGTTCGCGTTAACCGAGTAGAAGGGGTTTATTTTCATTTTAAATTGACGTCAGACCGCGATTACTTCGCTTACATCTTCCAACAAAGTAGTAAAATTACGAGCGAAACTACCCACAATCGAATGTACTAATAGAGGAATGATAATAATAACCACTGTTTTACCGGTATAGCATTCAATTAGGTTTATAATTAGAACCCATTGTGCGGAGCACTATTACCGCTTCAGACCGATCGAATTACATCACCACGTCTCAGTTTCGAGCTCAAAAAAACCGCCCGCTTGAAGGTTTTGTACAACAGTTTGTTCCCGAAAATACTTCTGACTGAACGAGTCACGTTTTTCGAACGGCACTTAAATGATGTTTTGTCGATGAAATCGTGTAAACTGTTTGTTGTATTACGTGCACTGATGCCCACATTAGCTGACCTGCGCGAGATAAGACCAAATGGAATCAGCTTGAATAACGTATGGATTTGATTCGAGTAGCAATTAGTACTCACGTTCAAATTGCGCTTAAGCGTTTATCGGGGTGTTTTTTTGTTTGTTTATTACGCGTTGTGTTTTCGGTTCAACCCCACCCGCCCTCCATCATTCATGTGGTCATAAAAATGATAAAAATTGGCCAAAAACGCTCCCTCGTTTTTCATCTCTCACTCTCGCTTTTTTTTCTTTTTCATCGGACTGCCCTTAACAAACGCATCATCCGAAGCGGAATAAATGTAGCATTTTTGAAAGGGGGTCAATGCGTCGTTGCGTGATGGACCGAGAAACCAGCCAAAAGGAAAGAAGCAAAGCCGGGCGTTAATCGTCATAGTTCGTACCCTTTTTTCGATGCGCCTGATTTCGCGGTTCGGTTGCTCGGGTTAGGCGTTTGACATTGAAGTAGCAACCCAGCCGTTCACCGATCGCAGTAGCACGTTGCTAAGGAAGGATTTCACCGATTTGCCCCCAATTCCATCCCTACTGCGATCGAACGTTTCCGTCTGTGCATCGTTTAGGGGAGGGAGAGAATTTACCTTCCCATTCACTCTCTAATGGCGATATATGATGCAATTTTTAATGGTTGAGGCCGCTAGAATTTTGTTAATGATTAGAAATTAGCATGCTTTTTCCACATATTGCAACTTTTGAGTTGAATGTTTTATTAAATGCTTTATTATTGCTTTTGCTCCTTTCCAGATCACTTAAACCCACGGATTCACAGGGCAACGAAAGTGAGGAAGAAAGTCATAAATATTTTCAGTAAGTACACGTGTTGCGGCTATCAGCAGCGATATCAATGTTTGCCCTTTTGCCTGCTTCCATAGAAACCTGAAACTGCTTAATCTGAGCAACGCCAAAATCGACTCGTGGGAGGATATCGATCGGTTGGCAGAGTACCCATCGCTGTGCAATGTCCGGCTTCAGGTAAGTAGGCGAAACCTCATGAAGGTGTGTGGTGGCGAAGGACACTTTCTCTATCTCTCTCTCTCTCTGTGTTCATCAGTATTGGCCCTTGTGGGAAAGGACGGACTCCACAACAGAGCACGAGCGTCGGCAGCTGCTGATAGCGCGGCTTCCAAACATCAGTATTCTAAATGGCGGTGACACAATCGGGGCCGTTGAACGGGAAGACGCCGAGCGGTCATTTATCCGCCATTATCTGGACAAACCGGATGTCGAGCGGCCGCGACGGTACTACGAGTTGATCGGTGTCCACGGCCAACTGGATCCGCTCGTCAACATCGATCTGCGCCCGGAACGTAAGGTGAAGGTACGGTTCACCTTCGAGGATAAAGCGATCGAACGCACGGTGGACGTTAACCGGTGAGACGTTTGCTTTTAAAGATCATAGGAAGACACATAGTAACCGATTTTTTTCTAACATCTTACAGAACGGTGAGCGATCTAAAGTCGCGCCTCGAACGGATATTCGATGTACCGGCCGCCCGGATGCGGCTGTTCTACGTCGATCAGGACTTCCGCGATCTGCAGGGCCTAGAGGAGATGAAGTACCCGCACAAGGTACTGTATAGCTATAACATACGCTCCGGTGATGAGATCATCATCGAACGAAAGGTGAAAAGTTGATAAGCGCCCAGATACGGACGGTGTACGAGCAGTGTATTATTTTGGTTTTTTTGTTCATTTTTACCCCTTGTTTACCCGATACGTGCACTTACGATACTGGCTTCCTCCCTTCGTCTTCTTACTCTCAAACCCCTCCGCCTTACGTTCAACTACCAAGTATCGCGAAATGATTTTTTTATATAATGTATGTGATATAAAGCGTCGCCGCCATCGCGTCAAAATGTGTCTCTCGCCACGTATCGTGTTTATGCGTTTTTTTTCTTCCCTCTGTACTATCAGTTTTAAATTAGGGGTTAGTCATAATTTGGCTGCCGGTTCCGTAGCCTTGCGTTTTCCCCTTTCCCCAATCGGCTATACGATTTATTGTTTTCTGTTCTGTTTTTCGTGCCACGGGCAAGTGAGTCGAAGTAAAGCAGCTAACTATACTAATAATAAAGCAAGCATTTTTGCGATTAATTCTATCACACCTGTGTTGAGTTATTGGAATGTATATCACCGTTTTGTGAAGAGAAGTTGATGAAATTTGAAAAAGTTTTATCGGGTTTTCAGCCGGTATTCCTTTTCATCGATTGTTCATAAAGCATGCAATAAGGGTGAGTACAAACAATACAATAGGTAAAAATTCAAACCTATTGCCAAACAGTGCGGTTTTGTGTAATAGTTATTTATTTGTTTCACTTTTATGTCACTACATTGTGTGGTACAATGACGATACGGGATGTGATGGATGGTACAATACGTGTGTTATCAGTCTAACTCATAACGTTGCGTCGGCAATCAATAAAACGTGGATCAAGCTAACAAATCTCACCCCGAAAGGCAAACGAGCTGGAATATTTTATTTGGCATAAACGTAAATGCCGCTAAAACAGGCAGGGGAATTTTTTATTCTACGTAAGCCATATTAACCCCTTTATGTAATAGACAATTTTTAGAGTACACGAAACTATTTACCATAATGCTTGCACCGTAACCCATTGCTGCCCGTGATAGGACGATGCGTGGTATAATAATTTACTAGATTGCGCTAATTTTGAACAAACAACATTTAGCAGTACGAATACGAGATCCTGTTTGCATATACGCAACTATACTTGTGCCGATTGGCGTGCGTTTTTGTTGCCCCACACATTCGGGCTCTCTGTGAAAGACGCGTAAGAGGCGGATGAAATCTGAGACCCGAAAGGATGCTGGCAAGACATGGAAGAGAGGTAGCTATTTAGCACAGGAAAGGATCCTGGCGAAAGGAAGGAACGTATGCTGTTCCGCTTATGCATCACGTCAAGGCGGCTGGAAGGAGCGATTAGCGTGCGCGCCCCGTTCAATCCTGGAATGGAGTCGGAATGACGCCACATCCTACACCACCGCCGTGATGTTTCATCGGTGCCACAAAAGTCCAGGTGTTTGCTTTGGGATCGTACACCTCGACGGTGGACAGGTTGGACTCGCCATCGTACCCTCCGATGGCCCACAGTTTGCCCATGTTAGCGGCCAATGCGACTCGGCTACGTTTCACGTTCATGGGTGCGATCAGAGACCAGCTGTTCTTTACCGGATCGTACACCTCGACCGAACGCAGGAACGAATTACCATCGTAGCCACCGCAAGCGTATAATTTGTTGCCGAGAGTTGCCACACCGAGTCGGCACCGTCGATTCAGCATCGAGAGCACCTTTATCCAGCTGTCCGTAAAGGGATCGTATCGCTCCACGGTGTCAAAGATTGAGAGTCCATCGTGACCTCCGAGCGCGTACACGTAACCACCGAGAGCAGCCACACCTCCGGCCGACCGGTACTTCATCATCGGAGCCACCATACTCCAGGTGTCCGTTTTTGGGCAGTATCGTTCGACCGTGCTGAGGCTGGTAACGCCATCATATCCACCACACACGTACACGTAGTCTTCCAGGGCGGCCACACCGACTGCACTACGTTTGCACCGCATAGCCGTCCCTTGGGACCACCGATGCTGCCGTGGGTCGTATATTTCCACCGTCGACAACCGTTCGGTGCCGTTAAACCCGCCAAATGCGTACAGTTTCCCGTTCATCACCGCCACACCCACCCGTGAACGGAGCATCGTCATGGCCTCACCCATGCTCCACTCATTGGCCGCTGGGTTGTAAATTTCAACCGTACTGACCGAATCACCATTTTTCGTCAACCCACCAACGGCAAAAATTAACCCGACGACGAAATCGAAACATCGCGGCCGCGTCCTCGTCGTCGATACCAACGCGCGCCGTTCGGGCATCAGATGGAAGTCGCGGGCTTCATCGAGCAGATCGCGACACTTGTGGGACGTTTTGATCAGTTCCTCCGTGGCCACGTTGTCCGCGAGGAACTGTGGCGAAAGCAGGGGCAGCCGGATGTTGGCCAGTATTAGCGGCAGGTATTCGGAGCGAGTTTCCTGCTCGTGTTTCACCCATCGCATGCACGCCTCGAATATGCACTCCTCGCTCTTCACGTTCAGCTCATCGTGGCTTATCACGTCAATCAGCTCGCTGTAGCTTAGCGCGACAAATTCGTCCCCGTTGGCCACCTTCGAGAAGTGTTGATGGATGTACCGGTCGGCGGAAACGATTAGCTTCGAACAGCCCAGCGTATCGGCAAACTGCCGGATGCCCAACACGTTCTGCGGGTGGAACCTGTAAGCGGTGAGAAACGATCGGTGAGAGTTTTCTGGTCCCTTCTGGAAAACGCCCACACTGGACGTACTTGCGTTTGAGGAATTTCGCACACGCATCCCGCACTTCGTTTAGCTGCAGAAAGGACGCTCCTACCATGAGGCTCTGCACGTTCTGCGTGTCGATCTTGACTAGACCACTGTAGGCGAAGTTAATCAAACTTTCCAATGCCCTGCAACGAGTGCATACGAGTGTGGTTAGCTTATCTCTGGAGGAGCTTTTTTTTTTCAGCCCATCATTCTTACATTGGTTCGATTTCCTTCATTGTGATTTCTTTGATCCTACTCTCAGCCATATTGTGGGTGAACATTGCGTAGAAGTAAGGAATGGTTGCAGCCAGCACGATGCGGTGTGCAGAAAACGAATGCGAATCCACCTGAACCAGGCCGTCAAGCCAAATGAGAAAGGGATAATTAATAAATCATGAGTATAATAAGCCATGTGGGAGCTTTGGTTGTGTATTCCATTCCACTGCTACTTCCATACAAACCTTCAGCGTAACATCGCAAAGTTTACCCATCCGCCGGATTTCCTTCATTTTTGGAAAGCTATTCGCAAACAGGCCCTCCTGCCGGAAGTACATGTACGAGTTGTCCTCCGTTTCCGACAGTTCCGCCGGTTGCATCTCGATTATTTTGCTCGAACAAATCGATCCGCTGCTCCCGAACGTCCCACCTGCCAGCGATCTTCTCGTGCTGTCGCATCGTTGCACCGTTCCCAACAGCCTGCCACCGTCGTCCTGGCCAGATGGTGATGACGACATGTTTTCACATTGGAATTTTAAGCCGGAATGCACACGAAACTACGCAGGCCTGCTTTGGTCGCGAAAACAGAAAGCAGCTGTTCCGTCTGCTTGATTGTTTTCTTCCCGTGGAACGAAAAGGAACCTCGGAAAAGTGGAGCAATTTAGCCTTCCGCCCGTGCGTTTGCTTCAGCACCACGCTGTAGCTGATTTTGAGCTCGAATTTACAACCAAAACGTGCACATTTTCACAGCACTGTAAAGCTTCTAATTTTGAGGGGGTTTTCCAAATTTCTATGATGGGGAAACATTTGTAAACAATTAAAATTGTTGATTGTCGACTGACATTTCTTTTGTTGGGTATGGGATGTTTATACTCCACCGTGCAGGTGCTATACTGAGTGACGAAGCAGCCCTTAAGCAAATACGCCGGAAAGTATGCAACGTGCATATCATAGAGCTAAGGTAAGGATAGCTCCAATGGAAAACGATTAATTAATGAAAAGATAAAAAGAAGAGAGGTAGCGAACGTACGCGAGCTATGAGAGAAGCATTTAAGGTAAAATTAGGTTAAACTCTTTCGAACTCGTCAAATGAAATGGAAGCCAAAAACACATTGATCGTCAAAGGACATTTCGTTCTTTTAGAACACATTGTGCCATTCTGCCCCAGGTCTACTTCGATTACTGTATGTGAGATGATGGGGGTACAAAAATGTCCGCGTGGATTGGCATCTACTCCTGGGATACACCACGATCACAGTTCAGGTGCATCAGGTGAATCGAATTTTCCGTTCTAAAGGCAATAGGGGTTCGTCTCTCCATCATAAGTAGTAGATCCTCATTAAGAAGGATGATGCGATTCATCGCAGCTCGGTTTCTTTCACAAATTCAGCTTCTCTTTGTCATCGAAAGATGTAAGATCTCGTTATTGCTAATGTTCACATGATACACTGGTTTATTTGTTTGTATTTATTTCGTTCTGCTTTTACTTTCCTTCTCCTAGCGAGCCCTCGCAAGCACATTTTGGCTTTCACGTGCGTAGGAGAGCCCCTTTATGATGAATGCCCACGTGGGGATGAGCCGTGATCGGTAGTATTCGAACTTCGTCAGTCATGGAACCACGTTAGATCGTTCTATTGATTGGTGTAGTGTATTAAAAGAAATCTCTCAGCAAAACCCTTCTTGCGACTCCTAGCTATTTTACATCTGCGATGCAATTTACGTTCGTTTCGGTTTCGGCATTCGGAGAAGTACAGTATCGCCGTTATATAGCACTCATCTCCTTCAAATATGATACCCTTTTTTTGGCGCTCTGCCCGAAATGATGTCCTGCTGATTGTGCTTGTTGTTGTTGCTGTTGTCATAATATCCGCTTTTGCCGTTTCACACCACGCGTGCGAATGGGGTTTTTTTTAATTATTATTCCTGTCTTAACTTACTGTCCCTGGCAACGATCGGCCCGCCAATGGCGCGAAATAAATTATTTGATGATTCGTTTCACTATGTACAAGCAAAACCGCGACATTTGTCTCTCGAGCCACTCGTCCACTGTCCACTACTTCCGGCACGGGACCTGTCCCCATGACCAATGTCGCTTACTTTTGTTTGTTTCTTCATTTCATTGCATTAAGTATATGCTAGCCATTTCGCGCCAAACACGCAGTTACGTATTTACTGTATCACCTAGTATGTATATATATATATATATTTTACTCTCTTTCTCTCTCTTTTCCTATTCTCTTATCGCATCCGCAATCGCGATGCTGCGCTCATTTCATTCAATTAAGATTTTAGGCTCATTTCAGATCTGCATTGCACGTTAAATGTAAAACAGGAAGAAAAAACAAAGCTTCGTGGGCGCATGTTAGCGTGTATAAATTCCGCATTTATACACCTAATATAGCCCGTTTTATGTACACGTTTTGGGGGGAGTTTGGGCGCCTTCTCGCCGCGTCTTCACCCGGCTCATATCAAAAGGAAAAACACAAACAAACGAACGAACGGAAATTTGAGCAAAAAAAAAACGTCCCACACTTCTTTTTCGCGACCCAAAAACGTATGGCCCAAACACCAGCAGGGGTCCTCATGAGTCCAAGAATCGGCCAAGAACCTGACCGTGACGGGTGTTTTTTTGCGTTTTTTTTTCTTCCTCACGTGTTTCTACTCCTGGGCGTGGGCGTGTGTGGGCGCTGGTGGTTCCAGGGCGGAAAACTTCCTCTTTGGTAATTTCATACATCCTAAATAATGATCGATAGTGTCGATTCGTTGTACTTGTTGTCTTCTTTTTTTCCCTCCTGCTCTTCTTCTTCTTTTTCTTTATTATTATTGATTTCTACGCAAATCTCGTGAGCCGGGAGCGAGAAAACGGGGGGAGTGAAAGGACACTACAGGACATTCGCTGCTCAATGCCGTCAAAAGGTGCTGACGTTGGGGCTGCTGCTGGCACCCTTCACCGAAATGGCCGACCCGTTGCTGCTGTTCGCCTCCGCCCGCTGACGATCGATCTCGAGCAGAGCCGCCGAGGAAAGGGCCGTCCCATCGAGGGCGGATTGTGGTGGCAGCGGGGGTGGTGTCCTTTGCTGTTGCGCGTGAAGCGCGGCATGGGCCGCCACCGAGCAGGAACCGTCGTACGGTGACCCAAGTGACGGTACCGGACCACCATCGAACGCCGGATGTGTTTGAAGACCGGCCAACGAGCGGACCTGCAGCAGAAGACCGCTGTTCAGCAGCCGGGCCTGATGTTCCTGGGCTTTGGCGCGCAGGCAAGCGATCGAGTTGTTCCTGTGGGAAATGGAACAAAACCGAAATTATTCATTATATTCCCATTCAAGCAACCGAAGATGGAACGCTTCCGGATTGTGGCCCTTTCACGAGCAAGCGCCCTCTAGCGGGCACCTGCCGAACTACGGGACATCCTTTAGCGAGCTTCTTCGATGGGGTGGAAGGATGGTGGGTAAGATAGAAAGGAAAGTGAGGTTGATTCGGTGGGTGGAAAATAGTTTTAGCAAAAGAAAAATGTCAAATCACCGTATGAACGCGACCGGGTCCTTGTAGTCAACCCACCTAAACGCTTCGTGGTCGTTTTCGGGGTGATAGTTGTTGTTGGCGTGGGAACTCGCCGTCAGCAGGAAATCGGCCGCACCACCACCCGCACCCGCCCCCCCGGTATCGGGCAGTCCGGGAATGCCGGCCCCATGATGCGGTCCGTGTCCGTGGGCGACGGGTGAGAGGTGATCCGCTCCACCGGAACCGGAACCAGCCGTGCCAGCTCCCAAACCCCCGGCAAGCGATGTACCGAGAGGTGGTGAGCGGGGTTGCGGTTTAATTGCACCACTTCCGGTGCCTGGCTGAAGACCACCGTGGCCACCCGGTGGTGGATGTGATAGGAGGTGTGCCGATGGGGGGTGATGCGGGTGACCGGAAGCCGGTGGTGTGATGGAGGGAGAGTGAGGCCGCCCTCCCGTGGGGGATCCTAACCCATACCGTGCCACCTTGGCCATCGATCGCGCCCCGCCACTCGCCACGTGTTTGCCGCCGTTCATCGCTGACGAGCCTCCCCCGCCAGGTCCTTCGCCTCGTCCTCCCCCACCACCACCACCACCACCACCACCACCACCACCGGCACCATCAGCGGCCACCGGACCGTCGGCACCGATCGGGGGGGACTTGAGTGGCGAAGAGCCGAGGGGGCAGTGGAGGGCGCCGGCCGAACCGCCGCTCGTTTCGCTCGATTCCGTGCGTGTCTCTTCACGGTCACTGTTATCTTCGGAGTTTTTGAGCGTTTCGGCCGCCTCGAGCGACTTCTTGTGCATGCCTGAAGACGAAACGGATACGGACAGGTTAACGTCAGTGGGGCTGGTGTATTGGCGGAAGCGGTCGAGCATGCTGCTGGCTCGGTCGCCCCCCGGCTCGGTTTCGTCGGCCACCGCCACCGTTGGCCGATGCATACCTAGCAGCCAGGGCGCGACGGTTTCGTTCTCTTTCGCCGACTTGAGGATCGTTTCCGGTAGCGGCAGCGAGTGCCGCACCATCGCCCCGTACAGCCCGTACTCGGCCATGATCGTGCTGCGGCCCCAGCACTTTTCAGTCTTGCGCCACTTGGCCCGCCGGTTTTGAAACCACACCTGGGAAAGGGAAGCCGGAAAATAGGGGGGAAATAAAAAGGTCGAGAGAGAGAGAGAGAACGAGAGAAAGAAAATACAAGCGTTAGAAAGTGCAGGAAAAGTAGTGGGGAAAAGAAACATTTATTGAATTCATGGATTGGAAATATAAATATTGCTTGTAGCGTAAAAGAGTATAAATAAGAGAAAAAAAACATCCAAGTAGGACACGCTTAGAAACACTGCCTACTATGATCCAAAAAGGATACGCCGTACACACCGCTTATCTAAGCCCGATCCTAATCCAACTCAACCCAGTGAACGTATAAACACGGGCAGTGATCGGCTTTCATTAATTGTCCACCCACACCAGCGTCAACACATTTGGCAGACGCTTCGGCAGTGGTGACAGTAATTAGTAGCTTGTGGTGCGCAACTCGTGGTAAAAAAGTATGTTAAACGATTCGGGAGACACTATAAACTATTTGCGAACTGTGAAACATGTAGTTAACAATCAGATGAAGGAGTTTGTGATGCGTAAAAGCCGTGTGTTCGCGAATTGTGGTAAGTGTTTTGATGCTAAGTTTAGTGTCGTTTTGACGGATGTTGTGATCGTGTTTGGTTCCGGATGTTGTGCTTTTTGCGGAACTTGCAAATGGCCGTGATGGAGGCGTCAAGTGTGATTTTGTGAAATAGTGTCACCAAATGAAGCAGCAAACCCTCTGAAGAAAGTGGGTTATAATTATGTGTCTAGAGAGGTTATAAGCAATAAACCCAGCGGTCGATACGTGGTCTAGTAATGATCGAAATGATGTAAGGAGTGACGTCCAGAACCATGTAAGTAAAACTGGTCCAATTTCATTGTTCTACGACATTTCCTTGGGGATTGCTTAAAATAGTTACTAACAGTAGTTACAAGACTAGTTTTAGGTCTGTTTAATGTGATAAACGTTTCATATAATCGATACGAAGTGAAATCGCTTGCTTGTTAAATGATAAACGACCATACTGTATTTTGAGGCAATCGCACTGATTTAACAAAGTTAAATTTAGTTCTCTCGCTAATACCGGACAATCAATCCATTTCCAAGCAACACACATACACACGTCCCCACGTGCCACGTACCGCGTTGAGGGCAAAATCAATTAAATCCCTGCCAAAATTGAAGTAAATTGACCGCCAACGAACGGCGCGGGTCTAATTAATTGAAACGAGACGTCCGAGGCACCGTCCGAAACAGTAGCCAAAGAAAGTGCCCAAACTTTCCCCATTGGCGTTTCTAATTCGATTGCGATCTGTGGGACGCCGGTGACGACAGAGGCAAGACATGACGACATCGAGGCATTCCTTCGCACTGCTGTACAATCGTCGTTGTGCGACTTCTACGGAACAGGGTGGTTCTATCCTTGAGTTGGCTGCTGCACTCACCGATAGATTATCATTATGTTATTAATATCGACATGTTATTACTGTTATGGACGATCTGTTCCGAGCCGAATGTGGTTATGTCTCGTTGGTGGAAAACCTTCCCCCCGGTTGAAAGACACACATATATCGGCCCGGCATCGGAGCAGGAGCGAAACATCCCTGAAGGATACTCCGTCCCCGTGGGCAGGGATGAATCGAATCAATTGGGCGTAGGATTTAGATGAATGTGCTCGTGCAAGCGGATGAAGATGCCGCTGCTGCGAAGGGAGGATAAAATTCAATTAACTTATCCTCTGCCGGTTTTTGCGGCACCATTATCAACCGTGTTCGAACGGAATCGGATAATCGATGGATCAGAGGGCTGGGAATGATGGGCGGTGATCTTGCGATACGTATTGCAGATGCTTTGTATTTAAAAGAATTGGATAAGAATTATTGGGATTTGCTTTATTCGATATAATATTAGGATGTCTGTTTTCGACATTTTAAAATGAAGAGTGTGTCTTAAAATAGAAACAAAAAACACACATTTTCACGCCAAACCTGGTCATTTTTTGCAATTTTTATCGCGAATAATAATTACATCTTCAACAGGGGTTTCCATCCCCCGTGAATGCGTTTTTTCTTCTCACTTGCAATCGACCTAAAGGTGGCCTTTAGAGGGAATCAATTCCAAAACCTTATACCTTGGAGAATTCCACCAAAACCTGCCCCTCGCTCATCCATCAAACTAAGCTGCTAAGTCGTTGTTTGTCACGGTAAATGTTACACAACAACCTGCCACCAACGGCACCAACGGAGGCTCGGGAGTATTCAATCGAGGAAAAACCAGCGGCCGAGGGTGAATCGAGAAGGTTGATGGCACTCTGATGCTGCCGGTGGTAGTGGCGGTGTTGGTGATTATTATTATTATTCATTGGCAAACTCTAACACCCGAATTTCCCTCCATCCCGGAGGGAGCCTCAATGGAGCGTTAAGTCCCAACGTCCCAAACGGGGTGAAGAGAGCTCACCAACTTGATCATATGGTGTCTATTTGTACAACGCGTGTCTAATCGGTCGCTCCCTTAACGCCGAGGGTAAAGAGCGCTTTCTCCGTGGGTATAGTTGGATAAAGGGTACAACACCCCTCGCTTCCTGGCCGGCAAAGGAACCGGCACAAAATACGCTGCTCTACCGGAGTAGCGAATGGTAGATTAAAAACCTTGTTCGCGGTAGCGTTGATAATGCTTTTGCACTTCATCACACTCGCCTCGCTTTGCTAGCCATCCGCCGGTCGATCGATGTCCTCGTGGGAATTGCGAGACCACCGGGAGACCGAACCGAGACCGAGCATCTGGACCGTGGATGGATGCGACTTTTCCGTCGCTTTAATCTAACAGAACGACAGATTTCAATCTTGTTTATCAATTTTATAATTATCGTGTCAAGTGGATTGCGATTGAAATCGAAACGGGGATTTGTGCACTGTAGGGTATCATCGCTTCCGTTGGGTTGGATGGCGATTATCCTTGCGGCCGAATCGATGTGTTAACATCGGGGAAGCAGAAGCTTGATAAAGTCCTGACCCGCATTGGTATGCGATGGAGACGTACATTTTTTATGGAACTATTTGTCCGCACGGGAAGTTGTGTTGAGTATTTTATAATTAATTTTTAAAACTTTAAAATGCAGCACTCCGTCGAGAGAAAAGCGAGTGTCTATGGTGGCTTTTTTTCAGCAGTTTGTGGTATGCATTTGCATACTTTACGGCGTTTCTCAGTGCTGACTATGATTAGATTATTTATGTTTGCTCGGTTTGCATAGGGAAGATTGATGTACGTGGCCAAGCGGCACCGTTTATCCTTGCAAACAAGGACGATGCACGCGGAACAAATTGGCGTACCGTCGCGAGCAGCCGTTCTTCTTACGGCCAATCTATTTTAAACTAAGTTTACAAAAGTGCTTAATCAAATTATGCACTTCCGCCGGCTGGTTGACGGTTGAAGGATAATAAAGCAGCACAACGCCGGTCACGGGACGAAGGCGTCGACTTCCCGTGTGAGAGATAGTTTAATTTGCGCCGACGATAATCCGCCGACAATAAGAAGCAGTCGCCGGCGAGCGTTATAAATAACTAATGAATGTTTATAGCGACCATAAATGGCTAAAAGCATCACCATTATTGATGACATCACTCGAGCCCCGGCACGAGTGTCTAGATTTAGGCCACCCGGCATCGAGAGGGTGCCTGGCAGTTCAAGGATCTGAATTCGGGTGCGCTGGAGAACCGAGAGGGAGGGAAAAATAGTTGACTGAAATTATAATCGAATTATATCCTTCCACCGGCACGCGATGCAATGTACCGTTAAGCGGCGCGGGCGCACATTACAAGCAAAAACACATAATAAGATAATTTAATTTAGTGGCACGCAAACATTTTAATCTTCCCCGTCAGAGGCCACCGGCACACGGCGTGGTTGCACCGGCGCTGGAAGAAAAATCTGTGAAAATTCTCCCCCATGCGAGACGTGCCGAAGGATCCTTGCGCGGGAGCTCGTGAATGTGACGAAGAAGAAGCGAAAAAGGCGATGCGAAAAAGAAGCTGGCTATAAACGAGAATTAACTATAAAGACAAGAGGATTCAAGCAGTGACCCCCGAAGCGGTCGTCGTTGCTGTTGCGCTCGCGTCAGACCAAGATTAGGAAGAGAGTGTGGAATTCAATAAGCTACAAATTCCTGTCATGATTACGCATAAATTATGCGCGCACCACTCGTGATGGCAGCAGTGTCTAGCGTCGCCTGCAACATGAAACCAGCTCGTCCACCCTTTTTCGAGTGGAAACTGGGTGACAGTCTGGGATGGTTCGGCCAAAAGGGACACGATAGTTAATAAAGAGTCGTAAATAAAGCCGAACGTCACAATGCTTTGGGAAGTTTATTAGAATTGGCAATTAATTTGGTTGCATTGCGATGTGCTGCTGGAAGAAGACGTGGTGGAATGGGAGAGTCAAAAATGCTCCAATAATGGGGATTAAAATGCGACTCTGAAATTGGCCGTATTTTATTTAGTAGCCTCTTCATTCAATGAAGGGTAATAGTTGTATTATCCTTATTTTTCCAATGTCGTGAATTAAGGGATATAATTTTTCATTAGGTATGTTTGAGTTTTAAGCACAGAGTTTGAGTTTTGAGCATTATTGATGGCTTGTATTCTGTAATTGAATTTTGTGGTTAAAATCCACTGCTTTGGTTCGTTTTATATTTTTATACCAAACTATGGACTACCTGGAACTGTAAATGGATGCAGAACTATGCGAGCATGATTCATATTTGCAAGGGAAAAAATGCTAAGGCGGCCATGAAATGTGCATATCGCGAGCCTAATCGCGCCTACTCATCACCAGCGGTTCCATTTTGTCTTAGCGACCAGACAGCCGCATTACGCATGCAAAACAGTTTCCCACTGCATTGTGTGTTTCGCACCTTGCAATCAACAATGTTCCAACCGTGCGTCTGTTTTTCCATCCGAAGCCGCCCCTCACCGGCTAAGAATGGCAGGCTCAACAGACCGTCGAGAGAGTGAAAAAAAAACATGGAAAAAAGAAACAGCTCAATCATTGTACGCTGCACCAACTCCACCGTACGCCGTTGCGTCCAGCGAGGCGTGGAAAATGAAAGTCAGACAATTAGTCAACTCGGCAGACGAGCCTCTATCCAGCCCATAATTAAGCACCTTATGTGAGGGAGGTTTGCCCATTCCGTTGGCCGTGTGACGATCGACCCCAAAACCGATCCACTGTAGGGGCTGTAAGCCAAAAAAGGGGCGTACGTTTTTTCCCCCACGTGCCAGACCATGGATCGTGTTCCTTTCCACCGATTCAGGCGCAAAAGTTATTATTATCCACTTATTGATCCGTCCGGTGGCCACATTCACCCACACGTCGGGATCCCATTCTGTGCGTTAATTTAAATCCACCCGCACACGCACGCGAAATCCCATTGTGCTGGTGCTCGTTCTCTCACCCATCCCGAGCCCGTGCGCCGGATTATTGTGGCTCATAATCTGCCCAACCTGCGTGACCGTAATCGGAGTAACAAATTAAATTTATAACAGATTATTTTTTCATTAGCACCGTGCGTGGCGGGGGGAAATGAGCGCATCCTCGTGCGTGGGGAAAGGATGCTGCTGCTCTCGGATGTCAACGGTCCTGGCCGACCTCGAGAGCATTGAGGACCAACCGTCCTGGTCACTGTTGTTAGGAAGCTTCAATCTTCCTCCTTTGGCGTTTGTTTCCAATCCGCTTCATACCGAGGGTCGTCCACGTCCTGGATAAACATGCTTAATAACACCACAAAAACCGGGAAATAATTGGCCAACGCTGAAGCACGTGCTGAACTCGAACGGGGGGGAAAAAAAGCCCGGTAGTCTTGTTCCTTGAACACCTGCTGTGAGGTGCCAGCTCTCGTATACCGCACGCACGCCAAAAAAACCCGTGGGAGGCCGTCAGATGCACTTCGCGTGAAATTCGTGCACCCGAACCAGAAAGGACAAACGGGCCCCGGGGATACAACAGGCAAGAAAAAAAAGGAAGTACACCCCGTAAACGAAATAGAAAGACTCTATCGAACTCCAATCATCGGGTGGCTTTGTGTGGCCGGTTTGTGGATGATGGGAAGATTACTGGGTTTGGCTTGAGTTCGTCGCGAAATAAAAGCGCGGAAAAGGAGCGCGCCGGAATCGTTTAACTTGTCAATTTTTCCGCCCGTTGTTCAGTTTTCATTTGCATTTTCACGCGAGGGCGCTAGTGCGTCTGTCCCGTCTACGTAGGCTGTGCGATGGGAAAAAAAACAATATCACTCCCGGGAGTCTCAAGCAGGACGAGCAGGCGTTACCGTGGTAACGCGCCGGCTAGCCTTCCCCGAAAGGAACCGCTTTAATTAATCAACCGTGACATCAGCACATCAACTTCCAAAAGGGGGCCGGCTGGGTGCGTCGAAAAAATGCAACATCTCTCTAGCGAATTTTGTACCGTAGTTAGGTAAACGTTATTTCATTTTAATGAACGCCACAAATGAGAGCGAAAGTATCACGCTGCGCTGCAGTACGCCACCGCTAAGGGTTTTGGCCCTCTGTGTGTGTGTGTGTGTTGTGCGCGCCTGTGTCCTTTTTCTGGCCCTAAGTGGCGTACGTTCGGTTGCGTCGTGGAAAAAAAAATAGGGAGTCCTGGTTTTGGGTGTGACCTTTTCCAACGAACACAGCCGACAGACGCGCGCGCGGTAGCAATTGGTAATCATGAGTGTCCCTTTTTTTTTGCTTTTCGCTGATGGGATATAACCTACGGCGTGTGTGTGTGTTTTTTTTTCTTAGGGAAACGACCGTACACAGCTGTGCGGCCGTGTGCTCGGCACGCTCCCCGGATAGGATTGTGGGTTACGGAATGTTGGCGAAGCGCTAGGAGCGACAACCGCGCCGGATCCGGTTTTAGTAAAAACCGCCAGGCCCGGTACTCGATTGCTAGGTTACCGGAACGGCGTGAAATTACCCAAAAGGATATTCTGCGTGCGAGAAATCACATCGTTAACGAATTCGCTGGTGATTAGGTGTTGGGTTTTAGGGAAATGATGGGTAAATAGGGTAATGTTTATATGTTGCAAATAATTCGAAAAGTAACGAATGTCCTTTTCTTCGACACATCCAGATTTGGATAAACTTCTTTCGGAAACGTATGGTACCGCTTCTGTACTGTTTCCAGATTAAAATTCAGAGTAAAATTCAAACCACGACCATATAAGGCACAATGACAATGAATAAGAGAATCTATTTGAATAATCCAAATGCATCTAGAACACTTTGTAGCTCGGTTTAGAAAAAAAACACAGAACAATAAAGCAAGACTCTACCAATCATTCTGAACCAACAAATGCAATGGCATTGGCATTTTACTAGACGCGAATGAAGCTCCCAAGCTCAAAGTCTCTATAAAACAATAAAAAAAATTAGCATTTTCTTATACCTTCAAGATTGTATCCCGTTTTTGCGATGTTCTACTCAACAAATCCTCGCTGCCGAGGATTGTTTGCGCAAGCTCTTTCGCGCACAAAAAGGCTTCGATCGATTTGGATGCATTTCATTGGCACGAAATTACCCGCAAATCAATCACGCTCCGGAACAGAACGTAAATGGCACAAATAGCGGCAAGAATAAGGCGCCAAACAAACCACAAACAAAAAATGGCGAACAGCAAGGCAAATTTTCGCAAACGGCAACCATTGTGCGCCCGCTTTTAGTGGCGATGATTGAAAACCAATTTATGCGTTGCTCCCCAATTGTCGTCCATTCGCGCGCGGCATTTGGTGAGAACCATTTTTCGTCAGGTGCAGCTCGTCACGGTCGTGTCGTAAGGGTTTTGGGTTGAAAGGGAAATTACAAAATAAAAAAAGAAAATCGCCGTACTTTAAGCACGAGCACCGCTTTTTACACCGAACGCAAATGTTTCCGTTCCATTTGTGACGTGTTTTCTTGAGCAGGGTCTCGAATTTCCTTCACTGCAACCAGCCAGTCAGTCGACGGGCACAGCGGTGAAGTAAATTCTAACCAAGCGACCTACAGTTTTGCTCTTCCTTTGGCTCGAGGAATTCGTCTGTAACGCTTCGAAAAACCGGTGGTGAAATCGACGTTCAAAGGAAAACCAGCTCTATTAGATGCTGATTGCTACCGAACACCATTGAACCCAACCCCGGCATCGGCAACTATTGAAAATGGCACCCTCATTCTCTCTCTCTCGCTCGTGTTGGAATTCACCCCTCCAAAAAACCACGCGATCACACGATCACGGTGATTATAAAGCGCACGATCGCACCCAATGAGGCTTCTGCCATCCCGTGCGTGTTTGTCTATTTATTGCCCAATCTACGCGCGTGGGACAGTAGGGGTTAATTACGAAACTATTTTATCCGCCCCAAAATCTACCCCTCAAAAAAAAAAGGGGGGATAAAAAAACCCTCCGACGGCTCGAGATTACCGGCGGCGTGATGAGGTTTGATTATTTTATCCGACTCACTTTGCGGCCGCATCTTCACCGCCACGTTCAGGCAGTTCAATATCACCAATTTGGGAACTGGCAATTGATTATTGTATCAACGCCTTGCCCATCACCTGCCCCACGGCCCAAACGTCCCGGTTCCCTTTCGAGGGTCCGCACGGGGCACGAGCATTCGAAGCCCAGAGCCGCTTGTTTCTTGTTTCTCAGCATCTCAGCTACCCTCCTAAGGATGCTGTTGAGTTGTCTGTTTATTTAACTTGAGTAGACCGTTTTCTTTTTTGCGCTCCCACCTCCCTCACAGGGAGGAGGTAAAAATATAACGAAACAGATACGGGGCCAGCACCAACACCAACCCGCCCTTTCTGCCCTTCAGGGCGGGGTCTTAAACGTAACCTCACAATCACCGGCCATTCGCCGGCGGTCTTTGCCGTAAATCCCTTGATCGGGGCTGCTCGAAAGCTCACACGGTACTCAAGGGGTTGTGCAACAATGAAACGGTCTAACAGGGGGAGAGCTGAAGTGAATACCTGAAGTGGCCACGGCACCGACAATGGGGGGAAGGAGGGTTGCTCCCTCCACCCCCAATTCCTCCCGTTCGCGTTTGGGTGCCCCAGCAGTCAGCTCAAAATGTGCGGCACCAAAGTCGCGCTAAAGAGCGCCTCATTGTTATTGTAATAAATTGAAAAATAGAATTAAACCTCCTCTCCCTCGCCCCAACACCCAACTCGACAACGGAGGGGTGGGGGCGCAAAAAAGCGTGATGAAGCAGATGCCGCGGGCCAGGGGCAACTTGTGGATTAAAAATAATAATAACAAAAATGTGTAGCGGCAAACAAGAGGCAAACAAGCGCGCAAGAGAGAGAGAGAGAAAAACGCCAACCTCAACATGATCATCACGATCATCAGCAGTAATAACAAGAAGCACTTGTGATCCGTCCCAGGACCGCGTCCCCTCGCGTCCTTCGGGCCCGGTTTGGGAAAAGAAAAACAAGCGTGAAAATGTGTCTGAATCCACCCCCGAGGGCAGGCGAAGAAACGAACCCGCGCAGGGCAAAACGTGGACCCCGTGGAAGCTGCCCTGGCTGACAGGCGGAAGGCTTCGTCATCCTAAAGGACGCGCGTCGCAATTGGCCGCAGCTCCGGAGCCCTCCGCAAAAGGCACCGGGAAAAAGAAGGTCGATGAGCCGCGAGGGCACGGTTGAAGTGGTCAAGAGCTGGAAAGCTCACGGGCTGTAGGGCTTTTAGGGTCGGTCAAGGAGTGTGTGAGAGAGAGAGAGGGGATGAAAAAACGCGGCAGAGACACGTCATAATAATAACACGTAGCTGCTTACCGGCGTGGGCCGCGTAAACATGTGTTAACTAACTTGTTTGCATTCTAACATTTCCATTATCATTATTATTCATTGTAATGAAATAACGCGCGCGTCCCGTTCATCGCCGCGGTGGCTCTCATCCTCTTCATTAGCAAAGCTCACTCGTGAGAAGTAGCATGAGCAAGAGAGAGAGAGAGACAGCGAACGAGCGATGGGGCGCATCATCTAATTGCACACGGCTCACTATCGAATGATTAGGCGAAATGATTCCCCGATCTCGATCGAGCCGCAGTCTTGGTAGGCCATTTATTGGGACGATGACGTAGGGAAGCTAGGAAAACAACCCCCGTGTGTGTGAGAGAGAGAGGGATAGAGAGATAAAGAAACATCGAAGTAGGCGGTTAGTACGTTCACCGCTCGTTACGGTTGCTTAGTAGCGCCTGTTTGCACCACACGTTCGCGTTCGTCAGGCTGAGGCTGAGTTGAAGTTATGGATCGGTGCTTTTCGCGAACAAATCTGGCCGGAATCATTATCACGTCCTGCTTTACTTGTCGAGGTCAGTCAGCGAATTTGCATGCACACCGGTTATCGTCCTGATCGTTCGCAGCTTTTGACTGACGGCTGACGGCGTGTTAATCATAACCCTGTTTTTTTTTTCTCCCACAAACCAAGTACTGCATCAGCAAACCCCCGTATGCAACCATTGTCTTTGTGAATTACATCCCCCCGTCATGATGACAGGGTTTCGTGTGGGCTTGCGTTTGCAGTAAAGATCTGCATTTCACGCAGGTTTGAAAGAGCACCGTCTTTCCATTGACTGACTTTAATGCGCACCAAATTGAGACAGTTTTAGCGGGGCTTTAGTGGCAAAATGGACAACTTGCTTTCCCGAGTGAAACGAGCGTACTTCCTCTCGTGTGCGTTGAGTAAAGACACGCACACACAAAAAGAGAAACATCCCCGAACCGGCGCAAGCTAGCGAGATAAATTCAATTTAAATACTCCACGTCAGCTTTAATTTTGGCCGGCATCGGGTGCTGCCGCGGGAGCAGCTGGCTCAATGCCGGATAAATAGGTTGCCAAAACGGCTACGAGCTACTTTGCCTTATTCCGTTATCCCAATTCCATCCGCTCGGTTGTTTGCGTCGTCCTCGTGAGTTCCGGTTGTGGTGCTTGTAAAATGGACCCCAACCCAACACTCTCCCGTTTTGTCCTTGCGCATCCTAAATTTCATCTACGCCATTAACCAATAAGCTATCCGTAAACAATTCCGGAGAGCTTGTCTTCGTTTCGCCCCGTGCGTGGTTGTCCGTGTGCGGCGATGATAGATTTTCGTCCTGTGCTATTTTATCGGATCATATTTTACGGCTCATCTCGATGCTGGCGCAGACAGGGGACGACCGCTCGCAATAATAATACTGCGCAAGACGGCAAATAATAATGGTCGTTTAATTCAATTTTTGCGCCACTTTTCGGGCACCATTGTGTAGATAGAAAAAGGGACCCGAAGGAGGGACGCTATTTACGGTGGGGTTTTGACGAATGAACGAACGAATGGTCTCCTTCCGACGTTTGAGAGCCATTTAAGTTTTGCTGATAAGACGTTTTAATTTGGTGTGAAAACGCTCTCTAAAATCGCTTTTCGCGTGCTGCTGTTTAGGTATTAGTAGGCTCCTTTACGGCACGCCAAAGGTAACCGATCATAGTATGCGTGGCGCAAAAGTCTCGACACACACTGTGTATCCATTTTGCACGCTAACCGTCGGCAAAATTCGCATCCTTGTTCATGCCACATCGCCGAACGCCATCACGCACTTGTTTTCAACACTCAAACCCTCCGGGATTAGCCACCAACCGTGTTGGCGAGTGTTCACCATCCCGGTTCACGCCGGTAGGTTGTGCGTTATCCTTCGACAATCCCGTTGGCGTGTGGCGTTGGCGTTTGTCGGTCGCGTGTCCTTCTCGCGTTGGTCGCACGGGAACCGAAACCGTCACCGACCGACCGACCGACTCCCGCGGTTGTCAATTTTGTGAGGTTCATAATTTGATAACGTTTATAATAGAATAATTTATACATTGTTTGCAGACTGTCACCGCGCCAAACGAGTGGATGAACGCGGTTCCCCCCGAGGGGCCACCACCACGAAGCATGACGTTACGCCATTTTCGCTCGGGCCCTTCCACAGCAAACCGGGGACCACAGAGACGGGGCCCTTAAATCTGCTGCTAAATGAATTATAAAATGTTTCACCGTGATTTAGTGATACGAGCTTTTTTCGTCTCTCTGTGTTTGTATGTGTGCTCTGTTCACTTCATCTCTCTCTCTCTCTTTCTCTCCCAGTGAAATTGGTGACTTTTGTGCTAGGGGTTCGGCGCTGGTGCATTCGTTGCGTGCCAGGCCTTTTTTGTTCCTCCTTGGCGAATGGCGCGTTTTTATTCGCTTCCCCCTTTCTTTTTCTCTCATCCCCACGGCGGACACACTTTTGCGTGGGCAAATTTAATTATCGTTCGTTATGAACTGTAAACTGAAGTGATTTAGAACGAGCGATTTGTAGACATTATACGCCATTATTTTCGATTTACGTCGTTTTGCGCAAAACCCCGAGATGGGGGTGGGAACGGGAGACCGGTCCCGTGGACTGGGGGAGAGTCCTGAAAAAAAGGCGAGCGCAGAATTGCTTCTTTTGCTCTTTCACCAACCGAGCTACTTAAAAGCGATCGTGCAGTTCTGGGGCAACGTGCGTTGTCGGGAAACGATACTTACTTGTATCCTGTCCTCGGGGAGATCCGTTTTTAGCGAAAGCATTTCACGAGCGTACACATCCGGATAGTGTGCTTCCTTGAAGGCCTTCTCGAGCTCGTCCAGTTGATAGCTGGTGAAAATTGTTCGACTGCAACGGGACATAGAGAGCCATTTTGAGTCAACATCCCCATTGTGTGCTAAATAAATCGACGTGGTTAATCGGGAGTTTTTGTCACACAACTTACCTGTGCCTTCGTTTCTTCTTTTTCTTCTTTCCGTAACTATTTAGACCGTCGATGGTAAAATCTTTGCTGGAATCGATGCCGCCTCCTGAAACGGAAACAAACCAAAACAGCTCGATTTGAGTACACAAGGCGGATGGTTGGGACTGTTGTGCGCTGTAATTAAAGTTCGATCGTTCGACCGCGCACTTATCCTGGCGGGATTTTTTTTTCTCCCCGACGCCCCCCGTGTGGCTTCTCGTTACCCATCCCAATCAGCGAGTAGCAAATATTTTTACTCACGCCCTCAAATCCCACCGCTTTCACCCGGTTCGGAATTGTGTTTTGTCAGACCGGTTTCCTAGCGCCCGGTGCCGACAAAGTTGCGGCACTCCTTAATTCACGCTTTTATATCAATCACTTACCGGGGCGCGGGTTAGCGTGAGATAAATCGCCACGAGGCCGCACACTCTAATTACGCCGGGGCAGCAATCCGTAAGCCTCCCGATCCAACGGGCAAAAGGGACAAGAGGGCTCGCGAACCCCTCCCGGGGCCGTCTCGAGCAGCTAATTTTGGGCACCGAAAGCCGTTTGTTTTGGGGCGGCCGTGTGTGTGCCTGATAGATACCGATCATAGGGCATGACGGCACGGATTTTTCCTTTAGCGCTCTCCCTCCCTCCATTAACTCGAGAAGCTGGCCACTCGACGAGGCGGGCCTCAAAGCAAAACACGTGGTCGAATTCGCTCTCTCGCGCGAGCTTTGAGCTGACGCCGAAAGTGGCGGCCGATTGTCGAGTGCATCCTCTTGAGTGCGCCACTACTGGACGCCGTCCAAGGAAAATTCCGCCGCCTCTATGGCGGGTTTTACGCCTAATTGGAGGGAGCTCCCCCCCTAGCTGGAAAGGTGGCGTGGTTTGGGTGGGCTTTGAGTGGGGGCTGGAGGCTTAATAAAAATTTAAATACAAGGTAAAGGTACAAGGGATGGTGAAAGATGGAGTGCAAGAAACGCGACCAACCGGGAAACTTCCAAACAAAGTTGTCCATCGTGGCAAAGGGTAACTGGACTGGTTGAGTTGGTTGAGATTTAAAAAAAAACGGGAATGAAATAAAATCAGCATCCCTCGGAATCAGAATCCAGCCACGGTCGTCGTTTATGAAAATGTTTATTTCCTTCGGTAAATCATGGTTAATATTGGATGAAGGATTGAATTTGTTTCAATCACACACGCGTACGCACACCCACGTACATGCCAACACAAGCGAGAATGAGAATACTTTTTTCTGCGCCTACTTTTCCACCCGTCGGTGAACTTTTTGGCTCCCTTTCGTCCCGGAGGTGGGTTTTTCATTAATTTTTCAAACGAGAACGCCACCGAGTTGACATGCCACCGAGGGACAGCCTTCCGTTTAAACGTTCCCAAACTGAAACATCCACAAGGGGTTTTGTCAAAGCCTGGTTCTGTCGCTGTCTCTGTGTTTACACATCACTCACTACCGCGTGTCACATTCGCACCCTCTCGCGCGTACCACCCCTGTGCCGTGTTGACGGCCTCTCGAGGGTGCTATAATTGCTCCCTAATTGATTATTTTGCTCTTCATCATATTGTAACAAAATAAAATATCATGTTACAACGGCCCGTGGGGTCCCGTGGGTGTCACGCCACCGGTTTCCCATTTCGGCGTTAAACGGTGTGCCGGGAAATTCGGTGCTGCATTCTGTGCGGCCACGCTGTCGGCGCTTGACGCGCCGCTAGTGTGTTGGTGTGATTATTTTTATTGTTGTTTTAATCAATCCGGTAAATGATTTACCTCCGCCGGTACGCGATGTCACACGGGCCGTGCCTTGTCGGGATGCTGTTTTTACAACCACCACGGTGCGTTGAACATGCTGCTTGGAAACAGCTTAATGGATTAGCTGTATGTGTAAATACAGTTGGCGTGGCACTTGAGGAAAATTACCAGCCCCCGAATTGATTAATCAACCGGCCATCGAGAGCGCGCCACCATTGCTGGCAGCGGGCACACAATGTGGTGATGGTTGTTTGATTCGATTTAATTATATTCTCGCACAATGTTTCATTGGCAATCGTGTGTTTCATTCGTGTGCCATTCTCCAATGGCTGCTGTGCGGAATTCGTTGGAAGCTGTCATATGAAATTGACAGTTACGAAACGATTCCATGGCTTACTACGATTACGAGCGTTTGAAATCTTTTTAAGGTGTTTCTAAATAAGTGTGTTACGATACAACATTAAGAGCAAACTTTTAAAATTTTCCCGCTTCAAAAAGGGACAGTCCACAGAATCGTATGAGTGCAAGTCCCTCCACGAGTCCTTCTACGTTTTAATTCGCTATTTCGTTCCATGATTTCACCGAATCCCCTACGCTAACTCGGTGCGCGAGCAGAAAGTCACCTAATTCGCATACCACGTACCTCGCGACCGGTTCGAAATTCCCCTTTTCGGAAAGGGTTCACCATCGCCCAAAGCCGGTGGCACCGAAATTGACTATTTTCCGCATTATCACATTAGGTGCAAAGGCCATCCTCGAAAGAGGGAAAACGCATGTACGGTGTGTGAATCCTTGCGGTATGCTGCAGCCAAGCGAGAAATGGGGGAAAATGCGAATGATATTTCACTATTTAGACACACGTATGCGTTCCGGGGGCGCATTCCAAAGCGCGCTCACGCAGCCTCAGCAACATTCGAACATTGGATCCCTTTACGGTGCGTGTCTCGAAGCGGGGAATGTGAATCTTCCGAATGGAAGATCGCTTCCGGAGTGGGACAGGAAATTTATTTAATTTGCCCTCGAGCCCCACCCGCTCGCATGAAGCAATGTAAAATGGCTAAGAATTTTACCAATTTCGTTTTATTAGTTCGTTTTAAGGTAAATTAATTAATTTTCCTGCCAGCCTCACACGTCACTAACGCGCGCGCGCCCGCTCGGTATGTGAGCCATCGGTACGGACATAAATTTGTACGATTGTTTCGCTACGCAACCAACTTGCCGAGTTTCCGAGAGTCTGCATGCCTTCCTGGCGGACAAATGAGCATGTGTGAAGCGGTATTTGTGCTTCGATTAGTTACGGGCCCTAATAACTGTGACCGGTGTGTGTGCGTGTTTGTCTGTGTGGCTGTGTAAGCCAGTCTCGTCTGGCGGAGGGAAGAAAATTTGCTACCAGTGTAAGGATGCGGGAAAATTCACATTTTTACGCATGCAATTTCCCAGTCCTGAATGAGCAGGAATGTCAAGGATAAGACTTTTCTTGAGAATTCAAAATAATACCCATAAATTTGATGTAAAAATGAGTAAATATATTGATTTATAAAAAATAAAGTCCCTTTCCTTATCGATGCGTTCGTTTGAATAAACATGCAAACACGAAACGAGATGTCGTTCTGGTGTTCTTACCCCATTCAGTTCGCCTTTATCCGGCCATTTACCACACCGATCAAACCGTGTGCTGTATTTATTGCCCGTTCGTCCCTGTTTGCATGGACGAACAATCGTAATCCTTACATATGTTTAGGCAACAGACCCGGGTGTGAGAGATACAACAACAAAAAAAGCCCAACACTCACCACACACATTCCTCACTTAAACATGCCTTCTTGGCCACGTGGGAAGAATGCACAAAAGAAACGAGAAGATTTTCACACACGAGCACCGTGAACGGATAAGGAATGTTGATGGATCCGTTTACCTTTTGCTATGAAGTGCGCTTGACAAGGAGTCTCCAAATAAATGCAAAATATCCCTCCGGGCCCCCACAACGCAAGCCAGTGAACCTCGTGGACGAGAGGTTATTTTCAACCAAACGAAGCGGCCACAGGATTGGGCCCGGATGCACGAAAGCGGAACGAGAAGAATGGCGTCTTTGCCTCCGGTGGATCGGGCTGGACACCGGCGTGAAAAGGTTCCTTGGCTTGCTCAATTTTCCCACTTTTTTCTTGCTCCTTTTTTGCGCTTACGCTTGCATGGTCGACAACAAAAGGGCGGGCCAGGACAATTCCCGGGCATCTTGCTTTCACTCGCACTTTGGACCCGATTGTTGCATGCGTGGAATGCGGGATACTCAAATCGAACAACCTCGAGCGTGAGTGTGTGTGTGTGGGTGTGTGTGACTCGCTTCCCCCACCGGGACATCCTTGCCACAGGACCTGTCGATTCCGAAAGGTCGGTAATCCTGCTTTAGGGAAATCGATCCGAAATTGGGCGTCCTGTTGGTGGGGAGCGCTGGTAACATTGTGACGTAGTAATTTTCGTGCGATTACACTTGTAAGCCCTGCCGGGCGTATCCGATCGGCTGAGGGAAACGCGTGGGCAGAAAACACCCCGTTTGAGTGCGGTTGAAAAGGTAATTCGTCCAGGATAGGGAAAAAAACACGAAGGGGACGCCGGTATTGTGTCCTGCTGAAGAAGGGACAGGTTTGAACAGTAACAACGATAGAGTCACGCTAACCGGCACGCATATAATGGCGATAATATGATAGTACTATTAACGTAATTGTTGCAACCCAATTCGTCAACTGGTCGATAGTGATTTCACTCGTCCTTGGAGAAGTGAGCCGAAATTTATCCGTATTCGATGTATTTGGGAGTGAATTGATACCATCAAGTAGGCCATGATTTATAACTGTCATAGGATTCATAGATGTCATTTTTCAGTGAATGAAAATGCTCCATTTTTAACAGCCATATTCTTCATACCATGTTGCAATTGGTTTTGTTAAAACTTTAGCTTGCTGTTGTATGGAAATACTCAAAAAATGCTCTTTCGTTTTAACAAAAAAAAGGAAAAAATGTGCTTCGTTAACAGCTTCCTGAGAAACGTGTGTCGTCTCAATGCGCTCATTGCGCACATAAAGCCAGACTTTACGAACAAGAACGTTTTTCCGTTCGTTTTTTTCCACCCTTCAGGGGGGAGGATTCCGAGTAAATATTGTACGACCAGCGCTTGAACGCGAACCGGTTGGTGGATAATTTAATTTAGCTGTCACGGCTTTAAACAACGCAAGTCCCTCCGCCACTCGAAATGGGTTTTCTTTTTCCTCTCTCTCTTTTTTCTTTTTGAAAATCAACACCCAACATGAAAACGGCTTCGGATTTACGGCCCGCTGGCGTAAGATCCGCCACCCAAAAGCCATGTTTATTTGGCCCCCACCGCCCCGAGAAGACGGACGGAAGGACACGTAAGCGTGATGTCAACCGGCGGCCATGTTGCTCCGGCGCCTGGGCTACTAAAACTAAGCGGCAGAGCTCCCGTTTTCGTTGGACCATCGCACCATCTCAACGGCGAGGCGGTACCACGCGCAAGGTGTTTTCCATTTTCCATTTGCTGGTCCGGGAAAATTTGCCCTCTTGAAACCGAACCAATTATCGTATTGTGTGAGTCGCAGTGTATGTGTGTGTATGCACACCAAAGCCCTTTCCACACCAAACTGCCTCCTTCCCTACCGATGGTCGTGTGTCTCCCTTTTCTTCCACCCGGCATTGAGCTCTTTGTGCGCGAAATGAGATTAAAATATCAGAATGTACTCGGCGATACTCGCTATGTACCGAGCTGCCTCTTCTGGGCTTCCAGCCTGGTCCAACCAACCCAAAAACGTGAGCTGAATGGAAGCTGACGTCGGTGTACATAGCGTGGAGCGTACTCCAAGCCAAACCGAACACGGAGCAAACGTACACAGCACCAAAAACCCGGCCCCGAAACAGAACCTTCCCTAGCCCAGAACCCAAACGCTTCTGGTTGGGGGTTGGGCTCTAGAACGGAACCTTCTGGTGTGCGACGATGAGGCAACGTTGAGAGAAGGTTTTTGAGAAAGAAAAAAAAAACGAACGACGACGACGAAGCACACCCAACGCCACATAAATGGCTGTTAACGCACACCACCACGAGCGATTCCTTGCGCATGATCACGAGCTCGTCGCAAAGTTGACCCGATCGGTGGTGGTGTATTGAGCGGAGGGCCCGCAGGCGAAATTAGTCAATTTTGGCAACAGATTTTGGAAAGTCACCAGTTTTCCGTTTCCTGAGCGCGCCAACGCCCCCTCCACATGACCGATGAGGCTGATTGTGCGCCAGGACGTGCTTCCTTTCCCTGGTTTCGTTGGTGGCCAGCATTCACTTTCGCTCCGATCGATCGAAGGGCTGAATTTCTGTCTCGTTTTTTTCGGTTGTGTTTGCGTAAATTGAAATCGAACGCGCGGGGGTCTCGTCCTGCCAAGCGTCCTTTTTTTCCACTTACCCGGTAAGCACGCGCCGCCGCCACCACCGAAGGTCGACTTTAGGTGTGTAAAATCTGGAACGGGACGAGCAGAAGGTGAAAGATAAGTAAAACGTAGCGACAGCAACAACAAGCAACGAAAAAAAAAAACAGACAGTCCAAATTCCGGGCGAATCTCATTATTATTGAATTTAGTAATTTGCCATTAGACCGAACGAACGTCAGGTTTTTGGGGGGAAATTCCGTACCGTTCGAGAGTGTGAGAAGAAGAAGCAATTTTCTACGCTGGTTGATAGGCTTCGAAAGGGCACGGGGATTCATTTATTGATTGGATAGGAATGTCTCGATGGAATGCCCGTGGGACGAATGAAAAGGTTATGCTGGAAACCATGGAGATATTTTTAAACCCTCCCGAACGCGGAGTGCTTGGATTGGAAAAACGAACGAATGCAAATGTCAATCGAAAAGCGATTCCATTGATGAGGTTTTACCCAAATGAGCTTTCAGCGATTCGTAGGTTTGATTTTTGAAGCTTAAACAAATAGGTTCCTTTGTAATGTGTGCTTCTCTTGGCGCGTTTCAACAAAGGGAAATGTTTCAATACACAAAGCGAGCACGTTCTAAAACACAATAGACTGGACAGCTTTGTGTTCTTCTCCAGCTCCTAGAATGCCATCGATACTGGCGTCCTTTCGCTTTTGCGGTAGAATATCCTCGCACGTAATTGTGCCTATCCTGTCCGGGGGCCATTGGGCCTCCTGGTGGGACACTTTCTTCCGCTCGTCGAAATCCTCGAGCGTCCATTGTTCCCCGGGAACGGTCCGGGGTAACTAAATACTAATCAATAGCGTGCGGTTGGGGGAAAAATTACGCGCGAAGGTTTGAAAAATTATCTTACAAATGAATGTGACCTGCGCGGAAGCGCTCGCAGAAGCCGGGAATTTGGGAAGAAATGCAACCATCGAGAACCAGAGAGAAAGTGAGAAAGAAAGGTGGATGAATCGTTGCGCCGAAAAGAAAGCACCACCACCGAGACCGCAAATCTGCGGTTGTGATAATTTCTCGTGGAAAAAAAAGGCCAAAGGAAAGCGAATATCGGCTCGAACCAGCCGGGAAAGGTATGCGGCAGTTCGGCATCAAATATCGCGTTTCCTCGTGCGCCTCGGTCCCCGGGAATGTGGTCGGCCCGTGTTGAGGTGGCAAACGACGGAATATCATCTTCCAATCAAGCAATTAGGCAGGACCATTGAAATCGGATCGAATTACGGGCCAAATTTTGTGGCGAAGGGTTGCCGCTTTCGTCGGCTTCGAAAATCGACGTCCTTGTGGCAAAAGGAACCTCACACAGGGAAGCTGTTGTGCTGGGTTCCTTTCTTCAGTACTGCTCCTTGCAAAAAGGATCCGCATGCGGGAAAATGGGGTAGACATTTAACTCTTTTTCCGCATTCGTGGCAAAAGTTGCATCAGGATGCGTTTTGGGTTGCGTTGAAAAGGATGAAAGGTATCAAAATACTGGCTGGCTGTAATGGTACGGGAAGCCTTCATCCTGGGCCGGGCTGGCAGATGTCAAATCAAACACACCCACCGGTAATGCGAGAGAAGCCGGAAATAAGCAATTTGCCTTACGTGGTGAATCCTTTCTTGGCGCTTTTCTCGAGAAAGCGGGTTGTTTTCTTTTGCTTCACACAGACGGATTGTGATCGTAAAGGCGGAAGGAAAACCTCTAGCAGGAGGAACGGAATCTGTGATGCGCCAAATATCATTTAATTATTCGAAAAGTTCAGAAAGCACACAAAATGGTAATCAATTTTGGTTGTAAATGTCTTCCTGTCACTTGAGTGAAAGGGATTGTGCAGAATAATTTACTGCAACTGAACAAAAAGCGTGGTTAAAAAGTTCATCCATCCTTCCCGCAAAACCGGAGCAAAAAGGATCAAACTGTGTCCAACACCCGACATGGAAAGGAAAGGCTCGTTCGGGAGCTTTTCCGTAATTAGTTATGTTAGCCGCTCCTCACCTAGTTCCTAATTGAATTTGATCCAGTCCAATTCGCCCGGACGATTCGTTTCAGTTTACGAGGTCACGTAAATCACTCGCACTGAAGGCAAACCCATCACCTTCACCGTCATCCTCCGGTTTCATCCGCGCGGAAAAGCTGTCCTTATTCCGCTCGAGCGTTTTCCCATTTTCCCGAGGTCCGAGGCAAATTTGTGTCCCGCCAACAAAAACCGCTCGTCGTTCGGCTTGCGTCGCCGGTTCGGGGCCGTTTGTGGGGTTTGATGCGAATAAAACTTGCATCATAATGTATCGTATGATTGCGCAGGTCAACCGGGAGCCAGAAGCTATCCTTTTCAGCCCACCGAAACACCGCCTCTTCGCAGGCACCCGGGAGCAGGATGTAGCGAGCTGGGAAAGCGGGGATGCTGTGTTATTTATCGTGCTCCATTTTCACCGTCACGTTCACGCCTTCTCCGGGACCAGCTGAAACCGTACCCTCCCCGAAACGGTCGCTCCGACTCGGTCCAATTGCTGGAAATCGATTGCAGAACTTTGCCGAAAGAGGCACTGTATAAATTACTTGCCAATTCAATTCCGGAAAACGGAACGGCGGTTATCTTCCTACTTTCCGGCGACGACGGTGGCAAGTTTTGAGCGCTTGTGGAACGCCACGGTTGCGATAGTGGAGCAAAGTTTTGCGCACGAGCCCGGGATGTCTGGGTCCCCCTGGGGGGTGGTGGAGTGCATTAGGGTTGGGACCGGCGAGTTGATGAAGCATAATGGAGTAGATATCCGAACTTGGCGACCGAGATACCCGGTCAAAGGTGTGCACGTTGAAAAGTTCCCGTGGTGCAACGGGTTTTCGAACGGTGCTCGTAAAAAGCCACGGAAATGGGACGAAAAGTGCCAAAAGGCGAGTATACAAATTCTAATCAACATTGCTAACTAAAAGCCTTTTTATGACGTTTTGCAAAAGCAACTGTTTTGTCAAACGAATGAACTTAAAATGTATCAACATTTATGAATCGATTAAGTGCAGTAGTAAGCAGTTTCGCTATTAGAGAGGCTCATAAATAAGTCCAAAATTCATTTAAATAGAACATCGCAGTTCAAGTATTCAAATTGCCTTTAAAATTTGACGAGTTTGCTTGTTCATGTCCTACTATAAGCCCTCTCATAAGCCTCAAGTACCTAAGCAAGCCAACCGAATATTAGCTTTTATGAACCGAGATTGCAAACTGTTTTTTTTTACTAATTTGCAGGATACTTTTCCCACCACTAGACCTTCAAAAAGGACCTCCATTTTATGCATTTACTTCCACCAAAAGCCCTTCCAAACACTTTTCACCCACCGTTGCACACCGGCGACGCAACCGCCAAGGATCCGCCCACGGTCCACGGAGGCGACACGGACACGGATCGGAAAATCCAATTACGCGTTTGTCGATTTCCATTTCCTCCCCCCCCCCGCTAGCCTCTCCTGCCACCCCGCCCACCACGCTGGGGCGTATGCGCGTTTTGTTGGCCCACCGTCGACGTCACCGGACGAACCTGCGACGAAATGGACTGCGACAAATTGGTATGGCCACGTGCCAGCAACGTTATTTGCCACCGCCGATTGACAATGGGTTCGGTACTCGGTGGTCTTGGACACACGAGCAAAAAGAAGAAAAAGAAGATGAAAAAGGGGAAAAAGCACATACACTCACACATAAACAGAGCAAAAGGAGCAGTAGGCGGCGAAGTTCGATCGATTTTATCGAATGCCCCAAACCGACGCTGGCCAATGTTGGATGGGATGTGTTTTCCATAATTGGAGCCGTGTGTTGGGAGGATGGGAACTAAAAGCGTCGTCTTACGACACAGATTTCTAAACACACCAAGACGGACCGTTTTTGAGCGCTTACAACTGTCACACACGCGCGCGCGCGTTTAGAAAGATTTCCAAGGAATCTTCCCCGGAAGAGGTTGGCGTGAATTTTGCTCACTTTTCGGGGAAAATCCACTTCACACCCAGGCGGGCTGGAACCAATCCAGGCTGATCGAACACACACACACACATGTCAGACCGATCGTGCCCGTTGTCCCTCATTTCCCTACGAGCAAGTGTGTGGGACTTTCGGCGCCAGAACGTTGGAATCGAGTAGGTAATTCGATGCCTTCAAGGCGGCGCCAGAATCCAGACCGACCGCGGGATCCTCCGACGTGTGTCTCTCGTTCTCTCGCTCTCTCTCTCTCTCTCTTAAGAGTGACATAAGAGGTCGTGTACGGATGGTTCTCGAGAAGCTGCGGGATGCGAATCCATCGAGATGCCCTCAGTGCCCTTAGACTATGAGTTTTTTTTCTTTTTCGTCGGTCTTCCTTTCTTGCCATAAACCGTTACTGTGGCTGTGGCTGTTGTTTTTCCCCAGACTCCGACCGCCCGTTCGTCAGGTCTCACGCTCAGTTTCGTGTTCCTTTAAACGCCCTCTCGACGACGGGGCCTGTCAACACACAAACGCGCGGGCGCGCGCCCCAAAAAAAAAGGGACAAAATAAGGGAACTACTACTAGCAGCAAGAGAAACAACCTCCCGTATCGGCTATCAACTACTCCTATCGATCGGTGAAGTGATCCACTCAGTGCCGGGCACACGAAGGACGAGACAAAGCAGGAGAATTCGGGAAAGACGGCTTCCCGGAACAGGCGGGCCGCGGTAATGAAACGATCAATCGCGTGGAAAGGGCCGCACGGTCGAGTGTGGTCTCAATCTCCATCGAGTTAATAGTTTTCGAGCTGCCCTCGAGTGGGGTCGAGGTTTGACATCGTGGCATCACCACCGCGGCCATGGGAAGTTAATACGCCGTGGTTAAGGGCGTAAGGAAACGACGGTTTGTAGTGGCTGGAAGACACGGTTCTAGTGTCAATTTTCGCTAAAGTTTCGCAACATCTTCACGTTCGATGGCAATCGAGTGCCTTCGAATTGCCATGTATGGCTAGTTAGTGCGTGTAAAGGGCATTGAAGGCGACTAGTAACGTGACATGTCCTGCTAGAAATAGCCCCAAAACTCGTGAAAATATAAAAGCTTATAAATGGACACATTTAATGAATAAGCGTTTTTGACCTAAGTTTAAAATAAAACGCTAATATTCTTATTTCATTCGCTCTCTTATGACAAATTTGGATGAGATTGACCGCTTGTTCTCGATGCTAAGTAGTACAGCTACTCAAGACGATAATGGACTAGGTTTTGGGAAAAATGTCTGCTCATCTGCTTTTAATATACACAAAAGTATGTATCCTTCGCCTTCGCTGCTGCCAAACGCCATCAGCATCACTCTTGTTAATGATTCAATTAATTCGCAAACGACATGTTCCTCCACACTGTCGCCTTCGGGTACATCGGTGCTCGTTAAACCGCCATCGAGAGGCACCCTGCGGATGTAAGCGAAGAAAAAGAAAACTCATCCCCCAATTCATCAATCCCCCGGCTTCCCCAGGTCGCCAGGAGTGGCGTCGTTTTGCCCCAAATGTATGCGCATGTCTGAGGGCTTTCTTTTGATGCTTCCGGCGTTCGCGCGCGAACATCGCCATTCCTTCGTATAATCAAATCTATTCGATCCATTCAGGGCAATTCCGCATCTCAAGTACCACCGGTGGATTTTCTTGATGGCAAAATTGCCAATTCATGTTTTATTCACCTTCTCTTTTCTTTTTTTGCTTTGCTGTGCGAACCCGCGCGGCTGATTATTCTCGACGACTCGCGGCATGTAGCGGATGCGCGAAAGGACGAAAAGGAGCGAGCTCCAACGGCACGTAAACGATACTCGAGTTTCTCATTAAAATTAGCATAAGCCACCGGATTTGGAATCGAATGCGGGCTGGATCGTTTGTGGCATCTTGTGCAACCGGCATCTCGGTAGGTTTTGAAAGGAATGGTTCGGGCGTCCGTTTTTGCGATGAGTCCTTTTTATTTTTTCTTCACGTGGCGTTTTCCACTGACGACTGCTGGGTCGCGGTTCCCAATCGATCCACCGCGGGAAGGATACTTCCGGTTGCTTTTTTGCATGCTTCTTTTTCCATCCGGAAGCTCCCAACGTCGTTCTCCCGCCGAGTGGAACCGAATAACGAGTACGTGTGGTTGTTTGTTTCCTTCGTTTACTCAACGTCTCACTTGAACGTGCGCTTGCTGGTCTGGTCGGGTCGATCGTAGTAGCTTTGATTTTGCCTTCCCGTCGTTAGGTGGCAACGCACCACCGTTACCAAGCGCCAACCGAACCAACCGATGCTGGTGGCACAAAAGTTTAAACGATTCCCGCGCACTTGGCACTTTTTTTTTCGCCATCGCCATCGATCGGCAATTTTTTTTTTACTCACTTCTTTTCGTTCATCTTTACTTTCTTACCCGGCTCCATCTCGTCCTGGTTGCAGCTCGATCGAAGCTTTTGCGTATGCGGGCGCCTTCTCTACATCTCTCGAGCGTAAATTGATGTTGCACGCTGACGTTGTGGCGTGGAGTGCCTTCGCTCGAAAGGGCTTTTCTTGCCTTTGTGTGTGCCCGCGTGGTAAGGGCAAACTGCACTGCTGTTTTTTTAGTGCCCTCTGGCTCTGTCCCCTCCCGCAAGCCTTTGATGGAGGTTTTTTTTTTTTGTGTGTGCTTCTTTCTTCGACCAAAGCCGTGCAAAGTTGAAACGAGCGCGCGCGTACCGAACGCCAAAGAATGAGCGAGGAATTGCAATTTTGTGCGGAACAAAGAGCCGAGCAAACTAGCAAAAATAGAGCAAGCACGAAAACATCCTTGATGCTGCTGCTGCTGCTGCTGCTGGTGGTGCCGCGATTGAAGCACACAATCGCGGCGAGATGAGCAAATCGAAACACCTTTGAATGGTCAAAGAAGTGATCCCCGGAAGCAGGTTGACTTCGACGCAGTGGCGTGACGCAAAATGGAACGCAGACGACAATTACACCAGCGAGGGCGCCATTTTATTCCTCCTTCTTTTTTTTTCTTTTGCGTTTGCTTTCGTTGCATCGCTGGAGCGAGAACAAACACCGAGAGATGTTTGTGTTTGGAGTGCTTGCAGCATTTGCTATTTTCTCGATGTTCTATTCAGTTGGCTCAATTTGATCCATTCTGTTCATTGCTTGAGTGAAACGTCTATTGATTTCGAGTATTTTTGGTGTGTTTTTGTACACGTTTTTAATCTAAAAAGTTCCTTAAGTATCCTTTACATGTTTCAATTTCATGCTTAACCCGATAAGTCGAGGGGAATTTAACACAACAAAGTCACACAACGCCTTCTACGACGAGTGCGATTTAATCAACGTGTGAATAAATTTCCAAACCCCAAAACCGAGTCCCAAACACACGGTTGCTTCCCAAATTTATTGCATCACCTTGCGAAACTACAATGTCGCCCTTGGGTGGCTGGAAGGGCTATTTATTTCGTCCGATTCCATCACATCGCGGAAAGCCTCGGCCGCCCGGGGGCGATGAAATGAGCAACAGCAAAAATAAAAAATAAATCGCCCGAAATAAAGCCGACGCGAAGATATCCCCCCTCGCTACGGTTCGCGATTTCCTTCCGCCCGGGGACACGAGGCAACCGCGAAGCCATCATATCCGCTTCCCGGTGCGAGAGTGCGCAAGACGGCGCACCAACACCAACGCGTGGCGACCATGGCGGCGAGTTTCGAGGAGTATCGTAAGGCAGGCCTGATGGATGTGCGAGCAGCGACTCTCGTATCCTGTAGGGGGCCGACCACCAACCGGCAGCCGCGTAATGGCGGCCGTATTTGTCGGCTCCTTGCTCCTGGACGCGTGCCTGTGTGTGTTATGTGTGTTTCACAGCGGGGTGGGGGGAAGCAAACACGCTCCAACACTAGCAAAAAACCCGACCCGACTGGACGGGTCCTGATGGCCATCTTCATGGCTTGTCCTGTTGCGGAGTGTATATGTGTGTTTATTTTTTTTTTTATTTCTCCCATCGCCTACTGTTGGAAGCTGATTCCCC
Organism: Anopheles nili; assembly: GCF_943737925.1. Lineage (NCBI taxonomy): Eukaryota > Metazoa > Arthropoda > Insecta > Diptera > Culicidae > Anopheles > Anopheles nili. The sequence continues at coordinate 61,567,477 of NC_071291.1, forward strand.
CATTTCAATGCACGTTGCTCGCACACGCATACTAGCACGCTCGGCCGTTTTGTCGCCGTCGGTCGTCACAAAACAAAGTGAGCTGCGTTTTCTTCGCACAAGAAGGGGGCCCCATAAAAGGCCATGTTGTGCCATGGCAACCCACCGAATGGGCGATTGTGCTGAAAGAGTGCGCTCGAAGGTTTGCTGCGCTCGGCTGCGAATAGAAGAATGGACGCGACCAATGCAACCGGCCATAATGGGAGAGCCACCGGGCTTGGGTTTGCTATATACCGGTGGTGGAGCAAACGTACATGTACACGTAGACGGCGCGACCTCGTGAATAGGATAATAGAACGGAGGTGAATTTCGGTCCACACAGGGACACGGGGCACACCGGGCAAGGACTCGCTCGCGTTTCCGCGCTGTGGTGAATTTAATTGCGAGCGAGAAATAAGCGCCCCCGAGAGAAACAGAGAGACAGGGGAATCCTGGGAACCATCACTTGAGCTTGGGGGCTTGGTGTTTGTGAATGGCAGTGCGTGACGGTGCGTGTATGTGCCCTTCGTGTTGAGCCTTGAGAGCAGGCACGAAAGAAAGTGAGAGAAAGCGAGAGAGAGAATGTATGTGTAAAATGGAAATGCCGGGAAAATCCATCCTCGGTGTCGTGGCTGGTTGTGGACCGGGAAAGGTGGAAAACCGGGCAATATTTTCACTTGCGTGTCGCCACCCTAGGCCCGCGCTATTGCCATCCGTGATCATGAAAATGGCCGATAGCATTACACACGCCGGAAGTGGCATTTTCGCTGTGCTCTTTGCCGCTGCGAGCTGGGAATGTTATTCTCGGAGGGCTAATTTTTCCTGCCGCTGCCAGCGCAACCTGACCCTCTAGCAGGATGGAGTTTTATAACAGCGAGTAATAAAGTGAGATGTGTAAAAAAAAGCCCAACGTTTCCATTTCCGATGGTGCGAAAAAGTGGAAGTCCACGTGCATTGTGGGGTTGAGAGTCGTAATCAATTTCGAAAGTTAAAATAACCAAATTTGTAAGCCCAAGCCAATTTTTGTGCACCTGCTCGCATTTTACAGCATGAAAATGGAGAGAAATACTTTGTGAACCCTTTTCATAACGATATGGAAGCATAGAAATATCCTTTAAATCTATACGACTGTTCGAAATGAACGTAACTGATGTACGAAAACTCATAACACTGAATTTATCGGTTTCCCAATTAGTAATTTATGTACCAATTTTATTTGTGAATATAACTCAGCACCTTAAAAAATATTTTTAATACTATCACATGTGTAAATGTTAATAATAATCACGTTAGTAACAATAATTGTCAAAACGAATGCCATAAGGTAGGAAACATTTGAAATTTAATTGTTAAATTCTTCCATGATCTCCCACTATATGAGGTGTTGATACAACAATCCTATTCCAACAACACTTACCTGCTATATATGGCGCAAATAAAGGTATAAGAATTATTTGCAATTTGAATGACTGTACAATATTTTTGTTAACAATAAGTATGAAATACCGATGTAAAATTTCAACGGTTTTTCTTGTTAAAAGAAGCTTTTGTAAAGAAAATTACAAAGCTTGTATTAGCAAGAGATTTTTTACCGGCTGTTTTCAATTCGTCATGAGTAACATTAATGCAGTGAATCAATGATGGTTAAGCGAAACACTAATTGATACAATAGTTAATGCTTAAAAACTATTTGTAGAATGTAGAATGGAATAGGAAGTGAATAAAAAACAATTATGTTCTCTTATCAATTGTGTAAGGATCGATAGCATGAAACCTTAAGGATCTAAAACAAGTGTTTGATCAGTCATTTGCCTTTTATTTCTTTATGGTCTATTTTTTAATTGCATTTATTCTTCGTTCGAATAAAGTAATAGATGTGGAAAATTAATTTTGTTTCAAAAGTTTGTTTTTGCCTACAGAAAAGCTAATCTTGGATTACCTTAAACATGTCAAATGTGAATCATTTTCCCAATGTGCGGTATTTTAAATCGTATTTTATTGCTACCAGATTAAATAGGGTAATCCTCATGAGATTCTAAATCCCAGAACTAGCTATCGCACAATCGCTCGTCGATTCATGGAAGCATTTGATTCAACATGTTTAGCAATCGTGTTTATTTGCGGAATAGAAGTTAATCGCAAACGAGATTCGTTTGAGAGCAGCAATCGAACATTACGAATTGCAGCAACCGTCAATTGTCAGCTCCCAAGCGCCTAAACATAGCTATGCGTGGGTTCATTCCTCTGGTGGAAATGTGTGCTATTTACGTTCCCCGAAACAACATCCAATTCGTCCTATATTAATTCTGAAACGTGTATTTTAAGGGGTATTATTTACACATAGCGGCGGTCTCAAACCCAATTGAACCGGCGGGCACGAGTTAATTTTCCAATTAAATCGAGATAACACATTGAATATTGATCATTCTCTGACACCGGCCCATCATCATCAATCCAATTGAGATAAACTGATAATAGAAAGTACGTGATTTGGGAATTGCTATTGGAAAGTAGGCGTAATTATCGGCTGTGAATGGATAATTTGATTAGTCTCTTTTATAACCAATCGATTGACGTGGAAAAAGGAATAATTCATGATCTGTTAAATGTATCCTGAATTGTTGGTGATAAATAAGCTGCCATTTATTTAGGATGTTTAAAACCTTATATACCGTGCTTTATTCAGAATAGAATACAATTCAACCATGGAGTAATCTGAGCCTATATATCGGTATCTATTAATAATTTGGTCTCAATAAACTATCTATAGATTTTAAAATGCATTTCATGAAAGTTTACAGGATAACTAGTTTTATTGAGATATTAACAATGAATGTAACGTATATCATTACAAACAAAATATCTTCATAATTTTAAAAACAACTGCTGTAGATGAAAATTAGTTTAAGCTAAATATTAAAACCTATTTATAAATGATCCAATGTATAAAATAAGGTGTTTAAAAATGAGTTAAAATTGCATTCATACATTTCAAGTATTAGTCAAGTGTTTAATAACATCATATTTACATTCACCAATATGTACCGTATTTTATCGAGTATATTGCGCATTGCATCGCCCCTTAATTTTTCAACCAAGATTTGGGAAAAAAAAACATTTCGAAACAAATTTATTTGCAAAAATTAAAATAAGTAAGTTTAATCATCAAATAAATTCACTGAATTTTTCATCATCTCTGTCAGTCTCATCAAGTTTTATATTAGCTACATGTGAAAGGTCTGAATCGTCATCTTTGCAGAGATCGTGGTAAAGAAAACCAAAGCAAAAGTATTAACCAGCTTATTTTACTATATACTGTTTCATCCGGTAAATCTTTCTCTGCACAAAATTATTAAGCTTGATGATTTGGTTACTTCCGAATATATGCCAAAGGCCGAATATGCACAGGAACTCTATTTTATCAACATTTTATTTTGAAAAAAAAAATACGCACTATACTGGATTAAATAGGGTAAATCATTCAGTTCAAACATGCACGTCTGATTGCAAGGAGAATATTTCAGCTGCAATAAATCACCATAAAAGTTTTAATTTTTTCAACTAAATTTTGATGTTTTTTCAGCTGAATAACATTCTGTGAAATAATGTTGAAACATTCGCATTGTCCGCAATTGTGTTTTTGTTTGTAATGGAAAAGAAGTAAACTTGTAGAAAAAGTAAAATTGCATACTACAATAATGATGTTATTTTCGAGAATACATGTAAAGTTATCAACTATTAGTGTGTTACGTAAATATTAGCTAACTATGGCTGGGATAAAATCCTCATCCGCAGAACAAATTTTTTTCAGAAAAGTTGTTTTCTCAAGCCAAAAACTATATACCGTATTCACCCCGCCAATGTTCTGTATCAAGCGCAACGAATTTAGGAATAATGCACCTTTTTCAACCCCACTATCTTTTGGTTCTCTCACCACCAATCCACCGCAAGCACGGCCAAAACGGTAGGCGCATTAGGAAAACAACCAAACCACCAACCACAGAAGCAAGGCAAACAACCCGACAAAAGGGCAAAGCAAACTAGCAATCGCTCGATTTTTGATGGGTCGATAGGCGGCCGGAGATTATTAAATATTTAAAGGCAACATGCCACCAACGAAACTATCCCCTTTCTTAGTCGTGTGAGGCGTAAAATTTGCTCGGGCCCGGTCATCGTGGGCCAAACAACAGGCGGTGCGATAGCGCAGAAGACACCGGTCGATGTCCTTCGTGCGCATGTCCTTCCCTCTGTCGAAGGAAGCGTCGATTCGCACTCCCGGAAAGAACCATCCCTGTGAAGAGTGTGGCACAAATTACGTTACGATCGAAGGGAAGTCCCGCCAGCAACGACAAGCCCTGGATTGTCGTTGCGGGGCGTCCCTCGGAAAATCTGCCGGCGCGTGGAGTTTTCAGTTCCCAGCGAAGGAAACCTGGACACGCACGCAGCGACGCTACAAATCGACCTCCATCGGGTGAATCGGTATTTTAAGTCCAATAAAGAAAAAAATAAGCACGATGGAACTAGGCTCAAACCGACCGCTTGCATAAATATTCAATGACTCCTTCGCTTCGCTTGAAGGTAACAAAAATGTGTACGCGAAAGCAAGCGCATGGAAACGACACGCAATTTTTCGGCAGGTTGCGAAGGGAAAACAACGTGACAACCATCTAGGAGGCTTTGGGATATATGCCCGAAATTGTGTTAGTGGTTAATAAACATTCAATGGGAATTTGTTCGAGTGGTTATTTAGTACATGTTTGGGATTCGCTCGCCGCGCGGTGGATGTGGGTTGATGGGTGTATATATTATTCTGATTCCCGCTAGGATGCGTGGAAAAATCGGCCTCCACGAACAAAACGAAATGCAAATGGAAATGGCACTCACACGCTTCGTTGGAGATTCGTTTAGGGGGTTCGTTGACTTATAAAGAATGTTCAAATTTGAATTACTTCCAAACGTGTACTTAAGATGTCACTCTTTTTTTGCTGAACCTTTGTTTTGGAGTGATATGAGTGTGATATCAAGGAATTTTGTGGCAATAAATTGGAGAAACTAAAGGCTAATCGCATGAAATAAATTATTAAACGCGTAGGAAATAGTTTTAAATTCAAAAACATATGAAATCCATCGTTTTGTTGAATCTATCATGAGTATGTCAAAATTTATGTTGAAAACAGTCCTATTTAATATTATTCCGCACTGATATGTAAAAAAACGTTTTATATGATTCTATTGAACAGATTTAACGTAATTACATTACACAATCTTATAAACACTTTTTTACTTCAGCACAAAAAACGCGCTTTAATTAAACATTCGTTACAATATCCTGCCTGGATTAGACATTGAAAGTGGAATACGGCCTTCAAAAGGTACGCTCCTTGCATAAGTGCTCGAATCGTCCCTTCCGTCGAAACTGCTGACAGTTTTAGCCACGCCTTCCGACGAACTGCCGGTCCTTCGTCCGACCGATCGATATACGCTGCGCCATACAACTCCGTTCCAAAGGGGTTGCTAATTAGGGTTTATCAAACATTGTGCAAGGCTGCTAACCCTTGGGTGTTCAAGCAAGTTTTCAATGGTGCATTAATATGCTTCATTTTCGAAATTGAAATGCATTGCAGCTAGATTTAAAGATGTTGTGGAATCAAAAAAGAGCTCAATAATTTGTTTCTTAAAGAATGTTTTTACTCGCGTTTTCAGAGATTTGTGAAGCGAGGTTTTCATTCATTTAGGCTCACCAAAATTTGTGTCAATAAACGTACGCCCACGGCCGTTTGTTGCTTGAAGGTGTACAACGCGTTAACCGGCTCTAATTCAGCAAGGGGTATAATAATTGCGAAGCCATCGTCTCCCTTTCAAAATCCTTTCCCGCCGCGATGATGATGTTTTGCGGGGTCCAAAGGCATGGAGACCTGCGCAACCATTCTTGTCAACTTATCGCCACAACAATGCCGATTGCAATAGCAAACGACACAATGCGCCGTGCAAAAGTGAGCACCGGGAAGAAGGGTGACAGAAGGCTCCAAACCAGCCATCATCATCCGCTCGGTGTGTTAAAGGGACGAACCCCACACAAATAATACCCTCCACTGGGGGTGCTGAGTGAAAGGATCGATCCAAGCAGTCGCCCGCGCGTCTATGCCACCTAGTTGACAGTTCCAAGTCCCAAGGGTCTTGTAGCTTTCTTCAGCGTTTTTTTTTCCCTTCTCTATCATGCCTTCGTTGTGTTTTGGAAGGCCTTCAGACCACTGGGAAAGCAGTTTTACTCGGCCGCGTGTGCTTTTCCGTCGCTGTCATCGCCCCGTCACCGTACCGATAGTGTGCCGTGTGCAATCACTCCAATTATTAACGACCGCCTTGCGCCCTTCAAACGGGCCCGGCGTAACGCACACCCGTAACGCATCCTTTCCACATCGGGCGACCTGGGAAAAGGGCGTTTTGTTCGCCTGTCGCCGCGTGATGCGCAACTTTGCGTTCGAGTTCCCGCGTGCTGGGCGTGCCCTTCGGTGACGTGAAGGGGAGTTACGGAGGAGATGGGGGGACCCGAAACTATCGAGATTGACAAATTGAAAAAGTAGTTCCGTCCTGCTTTTTTTTTCTTTCACCACTTCCTTCGGCTTCGTTCAACGCCGGCGTGTTGGCGTTCGAAGCGGCTGTCAGAAAATGAGGTTATCGTGAACCGTATTGTTACGGCAACCGAAAAAACATTTCGCTTTCAATGGGCAACAAATCGATGCTTGATGGAGCGCGGAGGCGATAGTTCGACAAGCGGGACAATATGCGATGGCGAAACAAATAGAAGCAAAGAAAAAAAACGCATCCCACCCGGCTTATGACATCCCGTGGGCGTAGGTCAAAGGTGTGATAGGTGAAACATTCCAGCAGCTTTGCGAAGGGGAAACCAATATCCTTCCTTCTGCCGGGTGTCATCATATCGCTGGTAAAATGATGAACGAACGAATGCGTGCGTGTGTACGCGTGCTTTGTCCTGTATCCTGGGTTGGCTCGATGAATGAACCGAGCCGTTTGCCAGTTGTGTAGAACGTGTGTAAAGTTTTTTTTCCACCGCTCACACCTTTGAAATTCACTCATAAAAAAACCCAACATTCCACAGGCGCGTTATTTTGCGCTCCCTTCGCCCTGTACCACGTCACGGCCGTGCTTTGTGTGCCAATAAATTCCTAACGAGATGTACGAGGTGTGAGAAGAATACAAATAAAACACCACCAGGACATGCACACACTTTCGATCGACAATAACGCCAACAAGAGCAGAAAATATTAACAAAACAAAACAACGGGTTACGAAATTTGATGCCAGCGAAATGGGGAAGGATCCTTGCGGAAAACAGGACGCACGCAAAGCCATGGCAAGACGCGTTGAAAAGGAAACCAGTAGTCAACGTTAGCGGAGATGAAAACAACAACAAGGACAGCATGGGCGGTTTATTTTTGTAAGATTACCCATTTTTCACTTCCTACACGGTCCCTTTCTCTCTTTCTCTCTCTCTCTCTCTCTCGAGTCTCCGTTCCCCATCCGGCACCTGGTGTGTCGACATTTCTAATCCCACGTACGGCCTATTAGCATCCTTTCAGTTGCCCATCGCACAATCGTCTAATTTCCTACCGCTGCCGTGGTTCGTCTGCCCACGCGGGTTCCCGAAGGGCCGCTTTGTGCTGCGTGCGAATAGTGAAGATATTTTCCCGTTCCCGCTGCTAAATGCCCTTTATCTCATCAGCTCGTGACAAGATTGCCTTTGGATTTGTACGTTCCTTTTATATATACATATATTTTTTTTTTTCGTTTGCATGCCCATTTTCGCACCTTCTTCGCGCGGTCTTTCCCATTCTAAGATGTTCTTACCGGCCGGCCTGCGGGCGTGATGAGAAGATATGTGATTATTTTGCTTTTTAATCCTTTTTTTTTGCTCCACTCTGCCCTTCATGTGTCTTGCATCCATGAGCGACGTCAATCTCTGCTGCCTACGCCAAGCCAAAAGCAAACCGAGCCATCGAAGCATGCCGTGGCCGCAGCGACACGAGCGAGAGAGAGAGAGCGAGAGAGTGAGCCTTCGAGCGATGTTGTTGTTGGGATTTTCGCACCCGTCCAGGCCTACTCCGTTTCGAGTGGTTTCAGCACGGCAGAAATACGATATTGTACCGTTCCGGGGTCCTGCCTATCCTGCCACCGTGCTGAAACCGCAAACTACTCAATCGGATCCTTCCCGCGTCAGTTGTGAACGTTCCGTGGCCACTGGCACGCTGGCTGGCTTCGATTTCCTTCCATTCTGCATTGTAAATCACCCACGAAAAGGCACACACAAACACACACGGTTCTCGTGTGCCGGCCAAAAGTGTTCGGAGAAAAGGCACGCCGTTTCATAATCCACTTAGAAACTGTTTAAATTCGTCCAAACAGAGCACAAATTGGTCAGCTGTAGACCCGGGGTTCATCAGAGCCATCGACAAAAGGCGCACGCATGCGTTCCCGGAAATCCATCCTTCCAATCGACAATGGGATTTTGGGCCTAATCCGCCCGTTCTTAGGTGAAGATTACAACGAACCACCAGCACCAGCAGCAGCAGCAGCAACAGCCAGTTCGGCGCGCGAAGTGGGTGAAAAGTGTTTCCTCAAGTGTTTTCGGGCGCGTAGCGAATTGTGGAAAATGACCAACACATTTGGGTAGCGTTTCGGGACAAAAAAGGACACGTCCTTCGGGTATTTGTTGCGAATGGCCGTAGAAGTCGTTTTCCGAGGCGCAAAAGAAAGCATATCCTTTGGAGGGCTCTCGATGGTCGTGTTGAAATGAGCGACACAAAGCGCTCGTGGGAAAACAGGATGATAATGGTCGTTCTCGGTTGGTCTGCTTTCGTGGCTCTGTTATCGATACATTTGGCGGGAATTGGCGCACGGAAAAAACGACCATTTAAAGTCGTACCCACAGAGCTGGATGGTGCTTCAAAGTGCCGTTTCTTATGCGGGAGCACTTTGGGTGCATGTGTGGCATAAAATAAGCTCGTACGACGTGAAAGCTCCTCTTTCAGCGCTTCGTAATTAGGTGACGCTATAGAGCTCACTATTTTAATTATCCCCACCGGTGCATTACAAATGCTGGGCCCCGGCGCACCCACAAAAGAGCGAGTAGAAAATAAAATAGAATATATAGGGAAAAAAAGAAGAGGGAGAAAAAAACAACAACAACAATGACGTGTTGAGGACAACGTTTGTGTATTTAACATGTGCACTCCAGCGCAAACCCAACCCGACTTTCCCTCCCATCCAGCCCTCCCCCTCTCCCCCATTCACCCAGACACCCCGTGAAATAGAACCCAAACAACCGCGGAAACGCCGCATATCCTTTTGCTATTTTTTTTTTGCTGCCATTAATTAGCCTTCGTGCTTCGAAAGGTGAAAACGGCCCACCTTTGCCGGCGCCCGTCGCATCCTGTGCGCCATCGGTGCATCTGTCGGGCATGCAGCCGGGCATGAAGGGAACGCTCATTTCCTCGATGCTGCAGGGCCCAGGAAACGTGTGGAGCAGATTAACCCACTTTATTAGCGGCAATGGGGAAGACTCGGCCCCGTCGCAGCTTCACGGGCATATTTGCGTTCTCTCGGAGTTTTCTCTCTCTCTGCCTTTCTCTGGGAGCTATCCCCACTATCCTGGCTCAGAATTTTGCTTTTTTTTTTGCACCACATCCTAACCCGGAGGTGGTTCATCATTTGAAGCTCCACCGGCGCCAAGGAGTTGGGGGAGTTGACGAGGTGACAAAAAAAAATGCATTCCACTCGGAACGGGACGGTGTGTGGTGCCGTTTACGTGCAGTAGCAACCGTTGGGGATGGTTTTGCAGGACGGTTTCTTCGGGCTCACGCCCCAGAACGTGTCACTTTTCGTCCCCATCCCAAACGGGACTGGGGTATTGTTTCCTACCCAGCATAACGTTTTTCTACCAACTTAAAATTCCGTGGAATATTTTGCTTATAGAAAAAGTGATAAAGAGAGAAAGCGAGAGAGAGTATGAAAAGTTAGTGAAAGCTGGATGCAAAAATGAGAATCAAAAAACGACTAAAGAAAGGTTGATTTCAGTGGCCTCTGTACTTTCCCTAGCATACAGGGAAAGTAAACATGAACTATCAGCATAAACTGCTGACATTAATGTGTGTGTGTGTGTATGTGCGAAAGAGAGCCACGCAAATATTAGCGAAACGAAAAGAGAAGGCAAGCACTAGAACAGGCCGCGTAGGTTTCTATGAAATGCATCGTATAATAAGAGTGGAACAAATAGGAGAAAAATAACAGCTACTCAGCTACATCCCCCTTTTCGATCCTTGCTCCGTCCGTTCCCTAGCAACCGTGCTCTAATGTCATCTGCTTCATCCAAGCAACAGCAGCAACCCTTCACGCTGCCAACCGCGTTCCATCCGAGCAAGCTGTGCCAAACCCCAACCGCCGTGTACATTCGAAGCCAATGTACTGATAACAATGACTAAAGGCACACCACATATGTGTGCTGTGTGCGTGTGCCTGTGTACGTGTGCCTGCTGTGTGAGTGCGTATTTCTGCACACGCGAGCAACGAGAGTAGGCGCATTCCAATCCTGCGCCCGGTCTTTTTTATTTTCGTTGCTTGCCCCATTCGTCCCTACAGGATTTGTCTCGTTTCGTCCGTTCCTCCGCTAGAGGGACCCTCCACTGTGTGCCCTCTCAGTTCTGCAGCAGCAAGGATACGCTCCGTAACCGGCGGCGAGTGGATCCGGATTTTCCTTGCGCGACCGTGCTCTCTCTCTCTCTCACACACACTCTCGCTCATTGCGTCCGTTTCCTTTTCCTTCGCGCGAACGGCATCGCGAAAAAACGGTTCCATTTGTTTGTTTTATTTCACACCTTAAATTTTTGGCTTTATTATTCCGGCGCGCGAAGAATATCCGTACACCGGCCCTAACCCGTCACCGAGAGCTGATCTGGGTTGTGAGGTTGCGTTTTTTGGTGGCGTTGCGCTTCCCTTTCCGGGCCCGAAGAATGGGGGTGGAGAGAAGGACACACGCGTGGGGGCCAAAGCGGGGGATTTTTCTTTTCCCTTTCAGCGGACCATTCGCACCACATCAGTTTGGCTGGGCTGTGTTTTGTGCACATTTGCTCATTCCGTGCCTGCCTGTCTGCAATCGTTATTTAGAAACGGGCAGAAAAAAAACAGGTTCGTATTTTTTTTTTGGTTTTTGTAGCCCCAGAAAAGTACTAAGGTTTGTGAAATGTGTGCTCTCTCGTTATGAAAGTTATCAAACTAAATCTGTTTTGAGTTTTGGTTAATCAACAATATTTATTTATCGACCAACCAGAGAAAAGAAGTAATTAAAAAAAATCTCTGTTCATTCCAGGTACTTTTTTCATATTTGTAGTACACTTAATAAACATTTTCATATATATTTGTACTTAATTAAAAACATGAAATATTAAAAAAAAACTCAGAGAAACTGCAAGCTCGTCAAACCGCTTAATTTGATTTCAGCGATTGCCGTCGGCAAATGGTACATTTGAAAAAAGTCTAGTCTTTATGCATGAAGCTATTCGTTGCTGATAGAAGGAATTTCCGCTATTATGGTTGTTTTTACGGAACTATTTTCGGAACGTTGCCAACACAAAACAACTGCCGCAAGTTATTAGAACGATCCCTTATCGCTGTACGCACGGGCTTCTTTTAACTTTAGCTCCCAGCTGATAATACATCAACCTTCCTTTGCACCAAACAAACAACGAAACACCTGCGGGATGCACATGATAGTAAGAAATCACGCACGTACGCCACCACAAAACAGGATGTTTTCGGCCGAACTATTAGCACTTGACACATTAACCCGCGTGCGCGGGGCCCGAGGCTCATCATAATTTATTCATAATCAGCCTGTCTCACTGGGTTAATTGATTCTGGGCGCCCATGCTGCCCCCGGGCATTCTTTTATTCTCTAGCACGAACCGCAGGAGAAAAAAAAGAGGGCCATCTACCCACCAACGCTCGTTAGGTGATGATGGAATGGCACCAGCTAAAGGGTTTCCGCGCGCGAGCGTGTGGCAAAAATGCTGCTGCACCGGACCAGAAGCGCTAGGGAAAAAGAGCCAGAGGGCCGAGCTCCGGCCGTTGGATGCTGCTGCTGTTGCAGGACATTTTGTGTGCCGATCGGAAGGATTGTCGCACGTGTGTGTGGCTGTGCACGATGCAACATCCCCGTGAGTCATGTTGCGCAAGTAAACCGCGGTCCCGAGGCACCATCGGGGCACTCATGAGAAACGTGCGAAATTAGCCGCGCGCCGAGTGAGCGGTAATTTTCCACTCAACGTGCGGGTTTTTTGAGTGTTTCGAGGAAAAAGTGTGCATGCATTATTCATTTTGTAGGAAATCTTTTTTTTTTCTCTCGTGCCTACACTAAACATAAGGTGGAGGATTAAATGGGCGGTTGTATTGATCCGCTGGTTTGAGGTTGTGAGATGACAAATTGATTCCTATGCCAACGGGTGGAGGCGGAAAATAAATACAACATAGTAAGCGAGGCATCCTTCGCAATATTATAGTTGAATACAAAATAGAACCTACCATAGCAACCATCGATCTTTTGTCATTCGTGGAAATTTATGTATAAACTCTACGATTAATTCGATTATCGTTGCACTAAAAAAGGCTGCATTAATGCTGATCAAATAAAACGTGTAGTAAATCATCTTGCATCCAATACTGACCAATACAGCGTCAATTAAAACCAGTTCGATAGAAACGATGCTACTGCGTGAGGTACCATGAGGTTAGTAAAATCATGCATTCTAAGAAAAATGTATATAAAAATAAAGTAGGCGCTCAGAGTCGAAATAATAAACAAAAATGCAACATTCCCATAAGGCGAGAAATTAAATGAATAATTATAATTGCAGATTCAGATGTACGTATCAATTGTAATTTTTTCCGAATAATTTTTATTATCCTGTATCCAAAGGTTTTTTTTTTTTTCAAACGGAAACAAAAGGAATTTTGCGCACAAAAATTTCAACGGGAATAACCAATTCCTGTGTGAAGCTTTTTTTTTCGTAGAATTTTAATCATGTTCACTTTCATAATTCAATTTGTTTTCATTTGTTTTATTTCAATTTTGCGCTACGGCAGACTGGATTTATCTTTTTGTTGGCCTCATTGTCATTTGTTGGTCTCAATTTGTGTATACAACTCATAAAAAAGAAAAACCAACTATTTTGTGTTTTACCTTATAATTAAAAAAGAGATTTCTAGTTTCATTGTTGAGATACGGTGAAGTAAAATAATTTGCTTGTAGATAACTTCTTACTGAAAGGAAATTTAAAGAACTTCAAATGTACGCTAATGATCTTATGCATTTTTGTATTGACCATTTGCATATTGATCCACGCAATATATTTGCAACAAGAATGTTCGTAAGAAATTTTAACTTGTTGCATACTGAAAAATATATATTCTCATTTAACATTTATGTAAAATATAAAAGGATTATAAACTCGCCAATAAACGATGTACACTCGCACTAGCATAAGGTCAGATTGTTTCCGAATTTTAACTATTTCCAGCAAGTTTATCCTTTAGTTAAAAATTTTTTAATATTTTACGTTGCAGATTGTGGATGGATTCAAATAAAAATTGTTTCCCATTTATTAAAAGCTTGCTAATAATGTTGTTGAGCAGGTTTGTGGGGATTTCATGTCAATAATATTCATATCTTCAAATTTATCATCAAATAATATTCAATATTGTATCATTCGTATACGAAATAAGAGCTAAACTGAATCGAAGAAATATTCTGGATACTTATAATTTTTAACATAAAGATTCGGAAATGCACGATAGCGATTTCCTCCCAGATTAATGATAGGATAATAACGCAAACAATTCGTCAATTTGCCCTGCTTCAAATAGATTTCGAATGGACGCAGAACGGGCAGTTTTGGAGATTGCACGAAATTTGGACCAAGAAACACCAACGAATCGGAAAGGATATGAGTTAGCTCCCTTTCTCGAGCTTGTTTTTATGGCGGGGGGGGCCCAAATCATGCCTTTTACTTACTGTTTGCCGACTGTGCCGAATGCAGCTGAAGCGATCCACCGCCGGCTGCCGCACTCGCGATATTATGCGGCAAAAATGCGGCCGCAACGGCAGCATGTGCGTTAAAGTACGCCATCCGTGAGGCCGCGGCCATCTGCATCTGATGCGGATCGGCACATCCGGCGGCAGCAGCAGCGGCCGCAAACGATGCCTGCCCGACGGCCGTAGGATATAGCGACGGTGTGACCGCCGACACAACGCCACCCGATCTCGTCGATTCTCCGCCACCACCACCCCCTCCACCAGTGCCACCTCCACCACCTCCATTACCGCCTCCACCACTGCTGCCCAGTCCGAGCAGTTCCTGGATCGCGAACGGAGACCTCTGTGGCATGGTTTGGTGGACTTGAGGCCGGTGTAGGGCCACGGCAGCGGCTGCAGCTGCGGCCGCCGCAGCGGCCGGTGCGGTCACGTGTATCGTTTCGTGCCGGGGCAACGGTTCCAGATTCATCCTTCGCTCACGGATCGGGCGGGGATGGACGCGACCGTACGCCCGTTAACCCCCACCAAATCGCACCCGTGAAGCTGGTGTCTAGGGTTTTCCCTTCGTCTAGGTCCCCGGAAAACCGTACTATTGCGTGCACTAAAGATAAAACACCAAAAAACCACCTATTCACAACCCTACACGCAACCCGGAAGGTCCTTCGTCTACTGGCACATGGTTTGTTTGACACACACACACACGCATACACCGTGTTTTGGGGGGATTTGTGCGTTGTTGTTGCCGTGTCGTCACGAGACCCAACACTACTCCCCTCTTTTAACACTGCTGCTGCTGGTGGTGCTGCCGTTCGCTAACGCGCGTCCAAAGGAAGATCCCGTGATTGTGACGTGGTGCATTGTATCGCCTCACGGCCACATCACGAACACGTGTACACCTGAACGAAAGTGAACGAGATTGGGCTCCGTCCAGCCAGAGGGGTCCGGGCGTACGAAACACACCACACCCGCGCGTTTTTGTTTTGTGTTGCGTGTTGCTGCTGCCGTTGACGTTGGCTCACGTTTTTCTTACGCGGTTCTCATCGTGCGTGCGTCACAGGTTGACGTGCCGGGAACGACTACCCATCGTGCACCGGTACGCGGCGTGGCGTTCAACACAACCACCCTCGTTTTAGGGCAACCACACACCACACCACACCACAACACAAGAAAAGGACACGCACGCGCAAAACAACTCGCTCGGGTTTTCTCCGCACGCAACAAAACGCTGTACGCGCGCGTGTGTACTCCCTCGCGACCGCGACGCGCGTTTTTTTTGTTGTTTTTTTGCAAAGTGTGTGTCTGCGACTGCGAGCGATGAGTGCGCACAATGAAATGAGGCCCCCGGTTGACGGGAGCCTAGCGTTTTGGTTGCGTTTTTGGTCTAGGATGCACGCGCGCTCTGGAAACACACACACATACACGTTTGCCAGCCAACGGCGATGATGGCAGCGACGTTACACGAGCGAAACAGCTGATCGGCGCATGCGAACGGTGTGTCTCGCTCACACCACCCATCGCATCGCATCCAAGCGTTCGGGTTTTCCGAGCGAGACAGCCGAACCGCGCGCCATCTCGCTCACACGCGCACTCTCGCCTACCCAGTTGCGGTGTAGTTATCACTTGGTTTGCTTTGTGCTGCTCGTTCGCAGGACGCGATTGCGTGAATGTTGGTGCGCCCGAATATACCGTCCATTATGCGCTGCACCGCCATTGAGCACGCACCGGAAAGGGGGCGTGTCCTGCTGGTGTTTGGCGCTTTTTGTTGCCACCCGGGTGGGGGCGTTGGCGTTGTAAATACGCCGCATCCTTCGAGGGGGGGGGGGGTGTGTGCGCGTGTGTGTGTGCTTCGATGGGGTGGTTTTTTGCTCACCTCGGTCAGCTTGTTATAGCCGGATTAGCAAAGTATGCCACCACGGGGGCAAGAGAGCAGAAGGGGGTGGCGCGGTGGATTGCGGTGGGGTCGCCCGGGTAGTATTTTAAACGATGGAGTCGTAAAATCTGTAATTTTATTACTGATTTAACAATGAGAACATGTTAATTAAAACAGTAATTAGTTTTTTATTGATTGGCTGAATCTTGACAGCGGCAGAGTCTACCGTGCCACTTGGCCGCCCACGCGAACCCACCACCGAGATGAGCCGTGGGTGGAACTGGGGGATGGAGATAGCGCGATAACGACCCACTGTGGGTGGGTGGGGATGGGTGATGGAGCAACCTGCCAGGAAACAGAAGGATGTGTTCCATCGAAAGGATAGGTTCGAGCTGGCGCGGAGGTAAAGTTTTCGACTTTGTTTAACGTCCGCTGACGGCCGATTCGCTGTTCCGCTTCCGTAACGGGCCGCCGGTGAAAGACGCCCAGCCAACGGTGAGATGTTTGACCGTTCCGGGGGCGCTGTCTCGTTAGACGCTGCTCGTCTAATGGAAAATCTGTCCGAGGTGATGTCTTCGCTTCTGCGAAGAAACGTTGCAAGCGCAAAGGAGCTGGCTTTTTCGATGGAAATCAACGAGGTAATGCGCCACGCGAATCGTATTTGCTGCGTGGATGACGTAAGAGTGTGTTTAAATTGTACATTTGGCAGTGCAATAAGACGGCGGAACAGTGATCTGATCTTGTCAGAATCTGCCTTTGCATTTTTCAACCAACTATGAGCACAGTGGCAGCAAAACTATATGCCTGGAACCATCAATATTAGCCTTGTGTTGTACTTTATACCTTTATCAATATATATCATTGTGCTATACTAACTATTAAATGCATATGCATTACATTTAAGATCGTAATATTGTTTTAATCTCTTTAATTTATGTCTTTAATAGTTATTAGGTTTTCATTTTTGCAATTGTTTTGAGAATTTAACCTGCTCGTTAGTTAGTTAGTTCGTATTAATTTCAAAGGAAATAATAGTTCATTTAATGCAATATACATAACATAAAATTCATTTTGGCTGGGTCACGTACGACACATTTCCATAAGTTTCTCTTCAGGCGACGTGTGATTTTTTGACAAGGATTTTTCTTCATTCTATTGATGATTTTTCAATGATTTTAAATAGTATAACAAAGAAGATACTGTGGTATTTTTGGCTGTTGAATCCCTTTGTAACATTGCATTTTTATAAGGGTAACGTCCAATTTCACAACGCATTTGCTATAAAGGGTTCGCAAAGTAGTCAAAGTAGTTCGCCAGCAGTCCAAAACTCATATCCCAAGGCATGTGCTTTCTTCTCCGCCAGCGTCCGGGGATTTTTTCCATCATCAAAGCCACAAAGAACTCGCTCGCCCAGCACACAGGGTGAAGAGTTAGTTCCCTTTTTCGAGTGGTGGTGCTTCCTCGTTCTTTTTTTCTTTCTTCTCTCGCTTTTTATTAATCTCAATTATGTCCCGCACATCTGCGGTCCGTTTCTCAATCAAACTCGAATGGCGGAAATTGTCATTGGACCAATGAAAACGTAAAAAAGGGCACCCCGCCGCGGGCAAATCTATTTCTCGATTCAATCCCAATGCCGGCATTCGACAGTTGCCGGTGCTGCGCAAGAACCCGGCTTCCCGTGGTAGCTGGCTTTTCCTTTCCAGTTTGCTTTTCCACATTCTGCCCTAAATCTGAAGGCCTGACAGTGGCGTCTTCTTCACAAAACGCGCTCCTCACATGCACACCCCGGGACACGATTGGTTCGGATTGAAAATTAAACACAAAAATGGGCTCACCACATTCTTACCCCCGGGACCCGCGGGCGCTCATTGTTACTTAGACCGACCACGATGATTAAACGGAAGGGATTAGCGAACCGAATCTTTCATCAAGTTCCCCCGTCCGTCATGCGGAGCACTTCTATCGATTTTTGGCCAACACAGCGCGGACCGGATTATGTCACAAGCAGCCAGTCGGCTCAAACCAAAAAAAAAACCGGAGTTCGTGAGTGATTGTGATTTAATTTGAACCGAAATCTTGTTTAAATTACTCACTCTCTAGAGATGGAGAAGCTTTCGTGTGTGTGTGTGGGTTTTTTTTTCAGGCTTACTCATACTTCTCCCCGGGTTCAAGAGCTTCTTTTCTCGCCTAATAAAACGCGCTTCGTGCAATTTCGTAATTAAGCCGCTGGAGAAGCTGTGCGCCCTCTTTGGGAGTGTGAAAAAGCGGTAACGTCTAGAACGCAGCCATACGTGAAACCAATCCACTGTTCCACGCGACATATCGCACTCATTTGGTGCCAAAGGACCCAATCCCCCAAGATCATACACCGAACGCAATCACACGACATCCCAATCACTTCGATCCATCGCCGAAATGGCGTCGCTATTGGCAATGTGTACGGTGGAAATTGCTACTCCAGCGTGGTCGGGTGCAAGTGCATTGCCATCGGTACCACGGGTTGCATCGGTTACATTCTCCATCACGAAATGTGCCTCAAATGTGCAGTTGCATCCTTCGGGATGGGACACACCGAGGTGTGCAAAGAGCGTAACTCCCGACAAGCCGATGGTGGTGCAGTCGGTTGGAAAGCGTTCCATCGAGCATGGATAACGGATCACGGTAACTTGGTTTCCTCATCAATGAACTCGACTGACGATCCTTGCGGCACCATCGGCTAACAACGGGCGTGTAGAGTGTGCAGGCGAAATCAAGTAGTGCACGAAAAATGTGACGGTCGGATACGCGCTCCCACCGGGAAAATGATGCTGGGGATCGATTTTTTTGTTGCTCTTGCTTTCACCTTTTTTTCCAATCAAAACTATATTTGCTGTAGAACATCGCCAAAGCACAACGCCGCGTCGCGTACGTATGCACAACATTGTGGGTTTATTGGGGTAGATTTTGAAAAATAGTGTTTTGGTTAGGGAGAAGAGGAACTATTCGGATGAAATCGAACAGAGTACGATGTTGAGTAAATAAAAATGTGAATAATATTTTTAGATTTATTTCTGATCGCTAATTTTCCAACATAATTCAGTGAGTTGTAGATAAAGGGCATCTGAATAGCAAACCTATTGAATATTCAGTCAATCACAGTATCCTTTGAGCTGGGATTTGTGAAAATATTAGAATCTAAGCAATCGGAATAAGAATATTCGTTTAATATAATTCTAAATTTATGAATGTGCATGTTTTTGAGCTATTTTTTCATGTGCAATTCTTTTTCTGTAATTCTTGATGCTGTAGAAGAAATTTGACTGTACGATTTCTAAGATAGAAGTGCCACTGCTTGTGGCAGAGTTTGATTTGTTTTTCCTTTATGTCATTTCCTCATAATTCTGTTTAGGTGAAGGGAATACAGCCTCCTACGATGTTGGAACACGACGCTTCTTTTTCGACTTTATTTTGTCTCTATATTCAACACTTCTTTTTGAGCCTGATATCACATGCAGGCCAATAAACGATACGAAAAGCGGTACTACAAAGGTGGTACGAGCACTCGTGAGCAAATTATCCTACATAGCAACGCACAAATCATGCAACATGATGTCCGTTTTGCGATAGAATCCTTCAAATTCGTCTTTTTTTTCTGAATAAACTGGTGAAACGAAAGCAAACAAATCAACCAATCACCCAATCTCGATGAAAAATGTCATGTTTATCTTAAACGCCGTTAAAACCAAAGTGGAAAGAATACCTTAACTATACCCAATGCCGCCGTTCAATCTGGTTAATTAGGAAGCATGCATATCGGGCTTGAATTACCCATTAGCATCATCTGCCAAGCCACGAGCAAGTAAAACTATCAGCACCGAAGGATTCCCGTACCACCGCTAGAACGGAGAAAGTTGTTGCAGGCGTGAAGTAATTCCTGTGCCAGCTAAAACGAACAAAACAAAAACACACACACAGACACACAAAAAGGAAACTGATCCCGCGCGTTCGTTCGCTTTCTTCGACGCAAGGGGTTTCCCATTGTGTCCTTTTCCTACTCCACTTTCCTGTATTGACAGCGTGAATTGGCTTCCAGCCACAATAGTGTGATCGGCGAATGTCAGCCCGAATAAAAACAACAACCAGAGCCAGAGTGCGTCAGAATGGTGGAGAGTTCCACGGTTCTGAGCATCGGTGGGACGGAAAAATCCTCTGGTGATGAGAAAATGAAAAATAATCACAACCCAAACTTGGCTCGGATGCTGCTGCTGTAAGGTTTGGGGATTTAGAAACTAAAAACACAAAAGCCCGGTAGCAAACGAACAGCTCGCCAGGAGCCGTCGTTCTGTATCGAATTTCATCTTCTTCGCGCATCCTTCGTCGCGCGCGTGGTAATATTTTCCGAAAAGTCTTGTTTACGTTGTTGGGGGTTTTGTTTTTGGCAAACCAAAAAGCCGCC
Organism: Anopheles nili; assembly: GCF_943737925.1. NCBI lineage: Eukaryota > Metazoa > Arthropoda > Insecta > Diptera > Culicidae > Anopheles > Anopheles nili. The sequence continues at coordinate 61,587,901 of NC_071291.1, forward strand.
CGTTAAACCTCACCGTCCATTCTTCCGTGAGACGTAATTTGATACGTAATCTTCGTACCGTTCCGTTCCCGGTTTGGACCAGCGTTCCGTTCTCTTGCTTTCGGGCTTGCAGCGTGACCGTTTCGTTTCCATACCAGCGCTTGATGTCCCCGAGATGGAGCAATTTTTTTCTGCACTTTTCTCACTTCAACTTAATTCCATAACTCGCACGCCTCCCGTACCGCACTCGGGACCGGCGCAAATTATGGCTTTCTTTATCAACCCGATACGCGGGTGTGCACAGGCGCACCAAAATCATAATTATGCCTTCAACCATTTTACTGCTGCAATGCTGCCACCTCCTCCCCCACCCACACACTCCCACACGCAACCACCCGCGGACTCGTCAAGTGCCATCTTAAATGCAATCGTAGGTGCTGGGCCGATTTGCGAATTATGTGCGGGATTTTTTTTTATTCTCCCATCCCCACACCGCTGGGCTTTCTTTTGCGTATTATTGCTCCATTCCCTCGCCTCATGCACGCCCCCGCTGCGTGCCACCGCAGATCGCGTCTCATTTATGGGCAGCTTCATAGCTTTTTGCTTCATCGCCTTGCAAATGACACCGAAATCCGTGGCGGTGCATTACACTGCACTGCAAAAGTTAATTATGTTGTTTGAATTTATTTTCTTCTTCTTCTTCTTCTTGTGCTCTCTCACTCGCCTTCCCTTTTTGTGACGCCGCGCGTTAATTACTCCACATCTAATGAATGGCACCCGCCTTTCCATTCCTGGACGGGTCTCCCAGCTGGAAAGCTTCGTGGAAATCTTTTCCGCGTTTGCGATTATTTTTTTTTTTTCGTTTGCGAAAAAGCGGTCGAGGAGTCGCTGGTTGCCATAGCAACGTAAACCATAGTTGGCTGGGAAGGGACGCTGGACGCGCGAAAACTTTCCTCCCTCGCGCGGAGGATGTGGATTGTGCCTTTGTGCGGGCGCGTGACGATGGTGCCACCCATTTTTTTATTTTTCTACTTTATCTTCGCGGGGCTGAGCCGCCCAACAACAATGCACCCGCCCGGCCGGTAATCGTGAGGGCGGCGAATCTCAAAGGGTGCCCATGGAAATCTGCATCACAATCGGTGAAGAGCCGAGCTCGGGCTCGGCCGGATCAAAGCAAACTACAAAAGGAAGACAAACGATGGACGGCCATATCTCGCGTGTGTCGTCAAAAGGCGCACACATTTCGCACAAGGTAGAAGCGATAATTTGTGTCCTCGAGTGGTGCTGCACGGTGGCATGTCGGCGTTCGCACACAGGATGCAAATGGATCGATCTCGAGGCGGTGATGGTTGTTGGGCTGTCAATCGAACGCAAATGCGGGCTGGTTTCTGATGCGGCGACATTGACATCGGCCACTTGGAAGGGTTGGCCACTTTCGTTTCAAGCACGCGGTCTTGGGAGGCGCGCGCGCGCGCGTTGTTCTTGCGGAGACGTGGAAAATCGTCTAATTAGTGGCTGAATGTATGAACCGTAATGATGGCGTCTCGCAGTTGTGTGATTAATGTATTTCCGGCTGTTTAATTATGATATGCAGCGTGATCAGGCGCAGATGATGCATTGGATTGCAAATTTCTCGATCCATTGCTCCTATAAAGAGTTTTATTGCGGAAGAAGCGATCTGTCCGTTGGTAACAGATTTATCGTCTGTTATTTATTGACACCAATGAATTGTAAAAATAAACCTTCATAATTTAATGCCGCGCTCATTTGCTCGGCGATATTACCCGTAGAATATTTGTGAGAAATGTAGCGTAACTGCGATGTCGTCTAATTTAAATTGAAATAGCCCAACGATATTTGAACGTCTAACAAAAAACCATCCAAAAAGAGATCTGAAGTATACAAAATTTACTTGTTTTTTAATCCGACAGGCAAAACTCCAGACATACTTGGTAGAATTTAGGACAGCTAGTAGCAAGTAGCAACGGTACGAGTCCTTGATTAATTTTAATCCTTATTTTTTCTGCGCTATCCCATAGTTTGTTGTGTTTCATCCATTGCCCACTAGGAAGTCCATGTTTGATTTGGTAGCGCCCTCTATTGATTAGTAGCGGAAAAGCAAAGCCAATGTTTTCCATTTTCCAAACTTCTTTTATCCTTACATGCATCTCATTATCCTTAAAAATTATACATGAAGTTGGTAACGGTCATTTAAAATAAATGTTAACCGTATACCAACAAATAATCGCAAACTAAAACAGCGCTCTTTCAGATATAATGTTTGAAAAAAATCATAGCCCAAAAAAGTTAAAAAAACAATCAAATTATTGTTTTATAATTTGTCCCAACATATGCTTACTTAAATCACGATATAAGCTAGTAAAATTCAATAGCAATTTTGAAAAGCGCACAATATAGTGCAGCAATCATTTATGTGATGAATATTTTTGATTTTATGCCCTTTCCCAAATAGTGCTTCTTCCTGCCATCGATGTAGAGTTGTGTCGTGATTTTAGCTGACCTGTGAGTGCTCTCCCATTGCATGTATTAGCGCAACCAATGAGCCTATTAACAACGCTTCACGTAAGTTACGCTCTCATCAGCGCCGGCTAGAGTTTCGTGCTAAAGTTGCTAAATTCGCCCGCTACCCCGTGCCCGTAAAGTGGCTTCATTCATGGTTAATGTCGACTTGACAAACACACCGGACAAGGGCGTGCTCACCGAGTTCCCCCGGCACACTCGGTAACTAACTACACTAACCACTCGGTCCAACCGGCCAAGGATTACCGCCTGCCCACCTACCCGATCACAAACAAAGCCCTCCGAAACAGGACACCCCAGGAAAAGGTTATGGGGCACTCTCTCAGGCCTCGAAAAATGGGAATATTAATTCAATTGCACGATTCGCCAATTGCACGTCGCACGGGGGCAGCAGCAAGGATCGGCCCGAAAATACCCGCCGGCCATTAATTCCGTCCCGCAGCGTGGCAACGTTAGTCGTGGTGATCCTTTACACATTCACTCACACCACCCACCCGAACGTGGGGGTGTACGTTTTATTTTGATGAGACTGTCACTGAAGTAGGCAACAGTAATCGTCCCATCGGACTTCCAGCGCCCAGGCAAGAAAAAAAAAACGCGAAGGGTTCCCGCGTTCTCGCGTCCTTGTCACGTGCTTGCCCTAATCACGGGAAGCGCTCGCAGCACGCATCGTTACATCAATTCCAAATTGCCCCCGGCGACATGCTGCTGATCGATTGAACAATTTATGAGTCATCACAATCATTATCGTCGCGTTGCTTTTATTATCATCTCGCGCCAACAGAAGTGGGACTGGCACCAGCGAAGGAAAAAGCAGAGAGGAAGCCCGATTTCCGCAATGACGGAAAATTACTATTTTTCCATTCTTGCGCACCCCGCCTCCCATCGAACGGGGGCGAACGAAACTCGGAATCACGTCACGAGTCACCAATGGCGCTGCAGGATTCATATTTTCCTTCGCTTCCTTATGTAATGCGCGCCGTCCAACCGGCAATGGTTCCCGCCGGTCACAATACATAACATTACGTGATTTTCTTGGGCGTTTATTTTTTTTTTTCATTGCTTCCCTTCTGGCGTTCCTTCTTCGCGCCGTCCCGGGCGGGTGTCCTTTTTGTCGTTTCGCCTCGGGGCGATCGGTTTCCCGCTAAGCCTGCTCGCTTTTGCGCTCGTGTGTCGGTGAGGGATTTATGCGAAAATCAAAATTACACGGCTGCAATTATTAATCGTGAGCTAGTCACTCTTGGTCTTTTTTTTATACATTACTTTTACACCATAGCGAATATGTTGCATAACAAATGCCATTGGTTTAATAAAATTGAAAATGATGTATTATGCGGAGATGAAGAAATAGTATACGAAATTAGATAAAAAACTTCTTATTAATCAACGGAAACATTATAAAAATACACGTTTTGTGTTTAAAAATAGGATAAGATAATGTATTATGAGGAGAACGACGAGAAATACTTAGAAACCATTACAAATCTTCCCAAAAAAGTGGGAAAATGACAACAAAACATCGTTGAGATGCTTTCAAACGTTAAAACGATACAAATCTAATTATATTTGACTACTACACAATTATTAATCGTTAATTATTTACAACAAGAGAACTATTGATAGGAGACATTAAATTCATTAAAATTCCATTAAAAGAATCTCGAACGTGAAACAACTTCCAGTTTGATTTGTAATTCTTGTTCTAGAATAAAATTTTGCGTTTGGCTTGGTTTTCCATTGTACGTTTATTATTTCAGTGCGTTTTAAATCTAAAATGAAAATATTAAATTAATATTTAAATCAACACGTTGAACTATCTCAGCTTTTGTGGTAAAATCTAATTTTCCACTAAGCCAACCGTGTAATGGCTAGCTAAGGTTTTCAAAGGCACTGTTTCCATTCAAATGTTTATTCCTGACCTTTTCTCTGTATGATGCCAGCTTCTGTATCCGTCCAGTCAACGTTGAGGATGAGTAATTATAAAATAAACTCGATTAAGAAGAACCGCCGTCTGTAATGGACAATTAGCTTGTACAGCACTTTCGCACTGGAACGCCCAAACCTGAATGTCCTTTCGTAATATCGTTCTAAATCTTCCAATTTCAGGCGTTTGCTCACTTAGAATTCTACAACCGGCTAGCGACTCTCGAGTTCAATCATACCCAGCCCCATCGTGTCGGAACTGGCTGTAAAGTGATACCTCGTTTCCTTTGAGCTCATCAATTCCAACCAGCCATAAAACGCATAACGAGCATAATCTGCAGCCCCGTGGCCCCTTTCTAATAGGATTACGGCTTAATCTTTTTTTCACCTACCCATCGAATTGGCGTCGCACAAACAAACACACATACAATCATTTTTATCGTGGGCCCACAAAAAAACAGCTCGTAGAACATCAAAAGTTTGGCCCTTTTCTCGAGCCGGGAACCCGTTCCGGATGGACAGCCGGTAGTGGTGACGCTGGAGACAATGCACCTTTGTCACCGGTTGCTTACCGTTCCCTCACCCACGCAGAAATTCCCCCCACCCGCATCAGGACGACACGTTCTCGAGGGTTTTTTTCTTTGGCTGCTTCTTTTTTTTCGGCTCGGTTTACCTCCCAATTTGGCGGAGGCTCACGGGAGCGCGCGCGCATTTACCAACTTTCTCGCTTCTCACTATGATCAAATTTCCTAATGACGAATCGTTCCCGGGGCTCTCGCTCGGTTTTCGGTGCTGCTGATTGGTATGTTTTCTTGTTTGAAAAGAAAAAAAAACAGAATTTCAAATGCAAAAAGAGAGAAGAAAAAAACCCTCCACCCGGCTCGGAACCTGTCACACCGGCGCTCGAGGAACGAGAGTTTGTCCTCATTTTCGTCCTGGAGTGTCATTTAGAAGTGCGAGAAAGAGAGCTCTCTCCTTTCACTTCATTCCCATTCAGCTCCCCGCTGGCCACAGCCGCAGCTTCAAGGATGGGAAATGGCTCAGAAAAATATAATGAATCCCGATCAGTTAGTAATCGAATAAAGTGCTTTCAACGGGGTCCTGGGCTTGGCGTACCTTCCGTGCCAGCGTGTGTGTGTGTGGGTTTCTGGGAAAACCGGAAAGCCAAGCTGAAGATTGTAATGAACACACAGGATCGTTAGCGATAAACAAGCATGCGACAAAATTGCCGGGTGGCAGGCAGCCTTGGCAGGCTTGGATGAAAACCTATATCCTCCAAGGATATCCTCCACCCACATCCCCAAACCCCTTTCCAAACCGGAACCAGGAAGGTACACACGAGACCGATCTCGGGGCCACAATAAATTCTGAAGCGCGAGCGAGCGCTCACATTACGGATTATTATATTCCAAACGTCACCACAGCAAGGACGAGCATGTTGGAAGGAGTCTCGTTTTTTTGTTGTTGCTGTATGTGCTTGTGCCATTACTCCTTTCCCGCGGTGGCCCCGAACGGGTAGGGGTGGCCGGGATATAAATGAGTAAATGAAGAGTGCTTCAACCGAGGGACGTCTGTTGTGACGAATGACGAATGTTGCTTTCAAATATTTTGACATTTGCCGAGCCGTCTCGGATTGTTTTCTCAGTTGCCCCCTTGCGCGTGTAATGAGGGTCCGTGGCATGATCGTCGAATGGCGAACGAAGGACGTGTCCCGTGGGTGTGTGTTGAATGGCACCAGACCGGAGGCATTGAAAACAAACGCTTCAACCGCGGGGAGGAAACCTTGAATGGCTAGCTCGTGCAGCCATTTTTAAGATGGGGCTCGGTTGTGCGAAACCGCGCACCGTTTGGGCGAAAACAAAAGGACCTCCGGTAAGGCGACAATTCCCGGCAGGGGTGAAATTAAGAAGCAGAAGTGCGAGTAAAATAAGTGAGGCAAAGAGTGAAGAACTGAAAAAAATACAGTAGAATGAAAAAGAAGCACACTGCGAAAGGGGTTTTCTGAGACCCCGCGAGCCATTCCGTGCCATTTTGTGTGCGGTGTAATTTTCTTGTGCCCGCGAGTGGTTTGTAAATGGCGGCCTCGGATGGGTTCACCGTTCGAGATCACGTGGTCATGGTGGTGGTGGCCAGACTCCGTTTCCGCTGTTCCGCATAATGACATCACTTCATGGGCCCATTTTTGTACCCATTCAAAAGGCACGGTTGAATGCGAATGTAATTATCGCATCGCGCCGGTAGTTTTGTGGGTGTAGTTTTTTGTTTGCAGTTCGGCATGGCCTCCCAGAAGCTGCATGGAGGTGAATGGAAACATTACTGGGGTCCTTTCTGCCTCACGATCGGTGCTCACATGATGGAGTTTCTTTTACGTGCCGTTGCTAGAATGATGTATGCTTCATTACGCGTAATAATATTTGGTGAAATTTGAAGCACAAACAGTTTCATGTACAAAGATTATATTATTATTTGTAACACAAAATCTCAAATGAATGTCGCTTGTGGACGAAAGAATAACACTACATGATCGTTCATGCTCGGCAAGATCGCCTAAAATGCAGCTAAATTGTCTGAAGTATCGTATAGGAGGGAAATGGTTTCCATTTTTACAAAATTTCATTGCCATTTGAACTCTTAAAACAATTTTTATAACTTTATTTGAGTTTGCTTTTGTCTATGGTAGATCTTTTGCTTTTATGTAGTTTTTTTTGAGGAAATGATGAACGATTGTTTGCATTCGTGTTTGGTTGTCAATTTGAAATTAATGCTGTCTTAACTTCCTGCTCATTTAATTTCATTAAAACAATATAGAAGACTTATGAAAGAGCTTATCCGGGCGGGTTTATAAACAAAAGAGAACATTATTATTTATATGATGTAAAAAACCTAATCTATATGAATCATTATAATAGATCCAATCCGTTAAATTTTTATAAAACATATATTAGCCATTTAAATGATGTGGTGCTAATTCACTATTGAGTTCTAGAAGAAGAGTTTCAAAATACTTTTACAAAAATCACTATTTTCAGTATATATGACATGATTTAAGGTTATGTTATCTTCCCCGGGGTTTGTTTACCTTTTTCCCGAGGTTGATTATTAGAAATGAAAACCTCACAACAATAATAAATCACTGTACAAAAAATGTCTTTCCTGTTGTATTAAGGTTAAGATATTATGTATCAACCGAGTCAGCCCGGGATAAGGCTCTCAGCGGCTGTAGGGAGGAAATGCCTTTCAGCTCACAAATAACTGTTCAAACCTAAATACGGCCTGGTCGTTATTAGACAAATAATAAATAGATATTAGGTAAACCAGAATAAATGTAAGCTTTCAAAATTTATAAGAACAAACATAATCTAAAATACAAATACGGCTACTACTAAGTGAACAAATTTAAACTTAAATTGTTAAAAATAATGCTTACATGCTATAAACCTTCATAATTACAAAATGTTCGCTAACAGCAATCATGATCAAACAAGTAGCAGCCATTACATGTGCACTAAAAGGATGCAAATTGAAACCCGAATGATTAATATCGAGAAAAAGGGGCGCCTGGGTAACGATTTAGGTTAATCACCAGCGCGCGATCTCTACACAAACATGGCATTCATTCCGTCGTACAATGGTGACATGTTATTATACAAATCATAACCTCTTGTCCGTATTCCCGATTGTCTCGCTGATGTTCCCGATAGTCGCCCTATTCCTCGTCTCCATTCCCTCAGAGTGCTCCCGAACCGTAGCAAACTACTGCCATCCTGGCATCGGCAAATTACATGCACCTAACAAAAAAGCCATCATCCCTCTCGTCAACCAACGGTCCCTTCTTGGCTCGCAGCCCGCTCAAAGAGTGATGGGTAATTTTTTTATTTACACCTCACTAACCTCCCCCCCCCCAACCCTAGTTCCTGGTTCCAAATGGTGCCAATAGGTGCCGCGCCACCCATCGAGCCCGCATCTGCCATCTGGGGTTGAAGCTAAACCGGGTAGTGCCACCAGAAGCACCAATAAACAAACCACTCTCGGGCGAAGGCCCTTTTCCCGGGGAAAAAAAGGGACCACGCACTCCGCGGGAGGATTGCAGCCATGCCACTGCTCCCGCCCGTTGTTTGCGTCAGTGGAGGGAGTTTTTGCGACAGCGCGCGCCCAGCGTGTCAATTTTGACAGCCCACTAAGGGGAAAATTGGGTGCGCGAACGGTGTGTTTAAACAAAAAAATACAGAAAACACAGAAAGCAACCGCGCCTCCCTATTTCAGGGTCCGGGAATGGCCGTTTTGTTCGAGACCAGGAACCGTTTTTGTCAAGAGCCATCAGATACGGGGCCCAACATCAGCCAGGGATCTCCAGCTGCACCTAGCTGCTGTTTCTGATTGGTGCTACACTTTCCGTTTGTTGGCGTTTGATATTATTTGTGTCTATTTTCCCCCCTACCGAATGGGAGCGAACGAGCAGCCGAACTATTTCATCGGCATTTTCATCATAATTACGTGTTTTTTTTGTCTTCTTTGGGATTGCAGCTTCGAAATTTCACACCCAAAAACCCAACGCAAGGGGCACAGACACACGGAGTGTGGTTTTTGGGTTCCACTTTTTGCTGTTATTTTTCCACTCTATTCCACCACGCCTCGAGTGTCCTTGCCGTGGAGTGGTTGCGCCGACCTGCAGGCGACCATTTTTTGACACCTTCGAGGTCGTGCGCGCGCGTTGTTTACGATTTTTGTGAGGGCCCGATGATATCTTATTTTCCTATTATCGACCGTGACGGGTGAAAGAAAACGGTGCGCTTGCCATCACCGCCAACTACGCCAAAGCAAAAGCGGCCTGCTACGATCCCACTTAGCTGTGCTTTTCGCTCGCCTGTCGTAAGAAAACCACGTCTAAAAGGACCTCTTCTTTCACCCTTGAATGGCGGATTCCCAACGTCGTCAGATGGTTGGGTTGTTGTGTTTTTTTCCTCCACTTCGTGTTTATTATGTTACTGTTTGGTCGCACACAAAACAGCAAAACTCCTTTTGTGACGGGTTTTCACACTCCGCTACCGTGGGATTCCGGAGGTCTGTCGCTGGGTTTGTGTCTCATCGGCAACAGCACAACTTTTCGCCTGCTTCGATCGATCTCGCGCAGGCAGGACCAGAGATGTCCAGGGTTCCCTTTGCATAAGCCATTGAATATGAAATTTCGAATTTGCTGAGAAAGAAGTAGCGGAGAGGAAAAAAAAAGAAGAAAGTGGATCGGAAAAATACGGAATACGCTTTCTATTTATCATTCAATTTTTTTCACCCACTCTCTCACTCTCTCTCTCTCTATCGCAATATTACTTTGCTTATTTCACTGAATCAGCATTCAAAGCAGTAAATTATCCTCTTTCACGTCCATCCAGCCACGCTGCATCGCTTCATCTCCGCATGGCATCGCCTTCTCGCCTTTTCCACCATCAGTGGTTGTAAATTGAAGAGAATTTTCCATTCCCATCACGTTTGTCCCGCGTCCTGCGAACAGAGTTTTCCATACTTCATTTGCCATCTTTTTTTTGTCGTGTTGTTGCTGCCATCGTGCCTCGTGCTAGTCCGTGAAGGGAAACGCAAAATTTTCCATAGATTTGCACATTAATAGCGGAAAAAGCGAGGGAACTTTTTCCGATCCTTCGCCCTCCCATCGGCGCCCGGGGATCGACCAGTGCAGGTTGACGAGAAAATACGCCTTTTTCCTATTCATGCTATTCATCACAAAACTGATTTGATCATCATCGCCGCCATCGTCGCCTTTCGGACGCAAATCTCGCCCCGGCGGGACCTTTTTTTTCGCCTCTCCACAATCTCTGGGCCCGGGAAAAACCGTATCGTTAGTTCGACATCTTCGTTAGTTCGTTATCGCCGGCATCGTTATCAGTTATGGTTTATCATTTGTCATTATCCGAACCTTCTTCCACGTACCGGCCCGGGGACGATCCCGAGACACGGTGCGGCGGAATTTCAATTGGAGTAGTTCAATTTTTCGATTCAAATATGGTTTTCGGGAAATTTTGTGTCGGATTTTTTTTGCTATCTCCCCATTTCTTTTAAGGCTCCCATTCTCCATTTTCACGGCGCTTAATCCACCGGTTCATGGTTGAGCGCAAGACCGGGGCCTTTCTTCGCATCAATTTTCGATTTTGCTGAATCGTTATGCACAAAAGCAATCAGCATTCATCAGCATTTAATATGAGTTACATCTTAGGGAAAAATAAACCATTATCGCCACGGTAATGATTTGGGGTCAGATTTAGGAATGGACAAAACCCACCGTGGATATTCTTATTGGGATGGTTTAACGTTGACAGAATAGAAAAAAGTTACGATTTGAAAAGAAAATTCATAATGAAACATAGAAGAAAGCTTTTAAACCATAATAAGGCGAAAATTGGTTGATTTCGTAGCAAAACAAGATATTTATTGCTATCTGATTGGGAATGGTAATATAACGGATGTTTTTTTGATAATATATGGTTAGAAAGTTTAAGCACAAAATTACAATTTGATTCCGAAAAGTAGAGAAAACATTCAAAAGACATTGTATTCTGTAGAAATATACTTTTATTAGATATCAACCCTGTTCTTACATTAAAATGATACCTATCTAATTGCAACTAATTAAAACACAAAAAACCTCACGAGATATCTCTACAAAGGCTTTACGCTGAAAATAAAGGCTGTCGGCCATGTTTTGCAATTTTTTTCGTAAACAATCTCGAGGCTTTTGAAAAACATTTCTCAAATGCTGCCAAGACTGCTAAAAATAATGAATCGAAAGAAGAGTTAAATGAAAAAGAGTTAAAAGAAGAGTTGAAATTAAATTAAATTAACAGCACATATAAGAAAAGATTCAGTTAATGTTTATTCACCACTGCAGCTGCAGAAAATATATTAGGATAATACAACGATTTCGATAAATAAAAACAAATTATTAGCCTAAAATGGAATGAGTCAGTTAAAATATTGCCAGTTCTGGAAAGCGGATAATGAATAACTTTTGGAAATCAGTTGATAAACTTTTTTCTCTTTTTTCTTTGAAAATATTTGATGACAAAGTTCGTGAATTAGATAATTTTCCAATATCATCATTCATCGAATGTATACTTTCCGATCGCGAGCTTGATTTTTCCGTCGCACAATAATTAAAATCATTCAGCATCTCATAACCAACCATGCCAAACATACACAAAAAAATTTCCTCTACGACGTATTAAAAGAAAAGGACTGAAAAAAAGAACACAAAATCAAAAGCGTTCCATCATCTCTGCCCTCAGCTGGTAAGGCTTTTATTTTTAATGATCCCCAATGACATGTCGCTTCGCACAAAGCGCTTCCCATTCGCGCAAATTGCGATTGCTATTCAGCATGATCCATCCCGATCCATCCCCAGCGGCGAAGGACACGCCATCGGTTCGCACTTCGACGCGCTCATTATTTGTGGGAGAATTTTTCAATCGTAAAATATTGATAGGCACACACACACACACGCGCGATCCTTGTGGGGCCATGGCCCATCCCACCCTGCGCAGCGCATGCAACGTAATCATTAAAACCATTAAACAGCCATATCAGTAGTTCATGCGCGGCGTACATCCTGCACTCTCGCCGTGGCCGTTCTTCTTTGTTCCGTTGTGCATAATACCGACGTCAGCAGCGCCACGATTCGGTGTCTACACTCGCCGTAATCATGTGCATAGCATTACAACATACTCCAACCCACGCTGCGCAGATGCAGATCCTTTTTTTTTTGTCTTTTACTACCTAGCTCCCGCGGGGTTTCCGTTTCCGGTTGCCAGCTTCCGCGGCTGATGAGAATCATAATTATACTCTTGTGCCGTTGCATGCGAGTAGGGGTACGTGTACACGCGAAGTGAAAAGGCCCCGAAACTGGCATTATACTTTCCTGTGTGTCTTGTTCTTGTGAACCCTCTTTTCCCCCAGGGAGAAAGGATATCGTGGGCATGGATCCCATTTGTGGTGGGGATTTTTTTTTCTCTCGTTTGACATAAATTGTATTTGCAAATCCTCCACCGATAACAAGATGCACCAATACTGAGAGAGAGAGAGAGCGCGGGAGGTGGCGAAAGGATACAAGACGCAAGAGGTCCTTTTTTTTGCATGCCGCAGTTCCCTGCGCTTATCAATCCGTGCAGCCCGGAAATGATTTCATTGCGCACATGCAGAAAAATGTGAAATGGGAGAGGCAGCGCTCCATTAAACGGATATGAGTGGATCATAATCATTCCCCCCCTTTGCTCTTACCCATTTCCCTCCCCACTCCAACCTGGTGGCATATCCTTACGCGAGCGAAAGGAAATGGATAATGACACCCCGATGCGGAGATGGAGATCGCCTCCAACCGACCAGTCCCAGTCTGCAGCCTGCCGTCGGTACACCGTCATTGTGCGCTCGTTAGCTCGTCCCACCGGGCAATAGTGGGTGGGCAGGATGGGGTGGGTGGGGAGTGGGAGGGCAAAGACTCGTTGGCTGGCTCTTTGTCCCGGCGGTTGGAGGCGTCGTTTTCCCCATTCCCGACGGTTATGTGCTGCGAGCGCGATATTTATCAGGGCGCGTACATACGGCGACCAATCGAGAAAAATGAGTGGCGTGAGCGGAAACGAAGGATGAGGAAAAGGACGAAAAAGAAGTAGAAAAGGCAGTACCGCGCAAGGAGCACAAAAAAAAAGCGTCTCCGCGGAACCGACGGGACGGCGATGGAATATCCTTTTTGGCGTATGCAGCGCGCTGCGGTCGAAGGGACGAATAGAGCCGACGACGCGCGTTTCCGAAGCCGAAGGATGTGGGAGCTTTCGCCGCGACGAGGACGACGGTGATCATAAATCAGCATTAAAACCGTCGTATGTAGCCCGCCCCCCAAAAAACCGCACGGGGCCAGCGACGAATCATAACTCGACTGGATGAGGCGCACAAAAAGAAAAGGAAAGGAAAGCCACAACCGCACATATAGGAGACCTTCGACTTACGATCGGGCTGTGAACGGACCAGAAAGGGATGTGGGGGAGGGTGGATGGTTTGGATGGAAAATTGGATCACCGGATGTCGAGTTAGAGTCCGGTAGCGAAATCGGAAGGACAAACAAACGCGTGTGCTGGAAAAGCTATCCAAAACCGCCCGATGTTTCCGAAGGCGAATTGGCGAACATGGGAAGGATTCTCATCAAAAGTCAACCCACACGGCGTTGTGGGTGGGGGGAGGATACACACATGTATGCCCGTGTGTGTATGTGTGTGTTTGAGTCCCCGGGAAGCCATTGCTAAGAAGAGGACGGAGGATTCAAGACCGGAACCGCACGGGAAAGGCCATCGTGCCATCATTTTTGCTCGACCGTGGTGCCATTGGCTGATTTTTTACGCCCCTCGGCACACCCTTGGAGGGTTGTTTTTTTTTTATTCTTTTGCCGTTCAGCGACCAGGACGGGGGTTTCCATTTCCTACCATCACCAGCTCTCCTCTGCGTCGCCTGCGGTCCTTTTGTTCGGCAGCCCCTCGCGCGCATTGCTTTTAATGGCATTTTTAATAATCATTAGAATCACCGCGGTACGAAATACGCCGGGGCGCGAAATCGCAATCAGGCAGTAGGCTGTGAAGAATGGAAACACACACACACACACCGTTGCGTAGGGAACCGTGAAAAGCATCGAGATGTGTGTATGTGTATGTGATGCGTAGCGATACGAGTGAGGGAAAAATGGAATCATAATTTTCCCCCTAAACCCCGCGAATATTGGGCGGTGTGCATTAATGCCCCCTGTTCCTTGGCATTTGCCGTGATGGCCGGAAAAATAACCCCACCTTATTAATTATGGCGTTCGTGTACTAGGAGCGGCAGTGTATTTATTTTTGCTTCTGTACGCCATAATGATTTTTTTTGATATGTTTTGTTTTAGCCAAACCTTCATCAATGAGAAATTAATGTACTCATTCGAAGATATCTGGTAGATACGTTCAATAATGAGAGCCTTTGTTTTAAAACAACAAAGTATATGACAATCATCAGAAAGTGAATTATGCTCAATCTTTCATTTATGTTCAACTTCACTTATTTATATTTTTGTAACGCTCAAATAGGCTGCATAATTCTACATTGAATTATTAAAAATTTACATCAAGTTTTTCAAACATTCGATAAATTCTGCTAATTGTTCAATTTTGTTGTCGTTGTACTTGATTACAAATAATGCTTTTTTATAGTTTCTGCATAAAAATGCTAGTAAAACTTGTTGAAGGTAAATAAAAAGAGTCCTTTAATATTTAAGCTACGTACAGATTAAAACTACATACTATTCAGTTTTATTTGATAGCGTTCTTCACGAAATAAATAGCGTTCTTCACGAAATTTGATAGCGTTCTTCACGAAATAAAACTTCACGAAATTTGTTACCTTGATAAACAATATCTACCATGAGTTTTCCTTAACATATAAATTTAAATAGTTTTTCAAAAATATTGCTTTATCTTCCTAAGGCGTCATTTAAAGGCAACGATACATTCTTTATCATGGCTCGTGTCAGTAAGTGATTTGTGCTGCTACAAAGTCATTCAAAAGTGCCCGAAAAGCGTATATTTTCCGGACCAAAAATCTCTCAAGTGTCCAAAATCCCATGATTTATCAAACCACCAGAAACCCAGCATAACGCAACCCGAGGTTCGCCCCGAGGGACAGTTTTTCTGCCCATTTTCCTTTAAATCTCACGCCATCCCGACGGTGACACAGAGGAGTTCTCGGTTGCGTGCGCTAATGAGCACTCGCAGCATCATCGGCACCGTTTGCCGTTATGAAATGATGCGTAAAAAAAGACCAGCCCCAAGCGTAACATCGTTCATCAAATCACGGATCACGGCACCCGGAGGCGGATGCCAAAGATCGTTCGCGTTCTTGGAGCGGCAGGGGCCAACAATCGGGCCAGGATTCGAACCGAACCGCCGGGCCTTGGCGGATCAAATTAGTTCGTCATTGATGTGCAAATTGCAGCTGACTTTGTTCAGGGCGGGGAGTTTCCTAACTTTTTGTTGTCGTTTCTCGGTTGAACCATTTTTTTTGTCGAACCACGGACGAGCACATTCTAGGTCTAAGGTTGGAGTGTCGAACAAAATCGGTCAAAAAAATCGACGCCTCAACGAACCCTATCGAAAGCGCGCCTGCGACGGTTTTGGCGTGTACCAGCGCAAGGATGCTTTCCGGCGTGCTCTTCGAGGCGTAAGGACGAAATTTGAATACTCTCCTTTTTTCACTACCCCCCTCCCCCCTTTCGAAGCCCACGGGACACCCGAGGAAGGTGATTGAAAGGTGGCTATTCATTAAAAGTTCGATTCACTCGCTAACGAAAGCATGGCACCGTCGTGGGAGAATGGCAGAAGCATTAGCATATTTACCGATCTCAAACTCAACATCAAAGTGTTGAGATTCGTTATTATTGATATTGTCGTGCGCCCTTCGCGTTATAGTAGCCCCGAAATGGGTACATTACGTTCACACAAAAGCAAGTTCCGCTCTTGTGCGGGCATTGCTGTCTGGCGTCTAATTTGCGAGGCATATTAGGTAGCTGGTTCGAGTGACGGCATGTGTGAAATCCCATTTAGTACGAATATTAAACGTTATTAATAATAAGCATAAGTATAAGCTTTAAGTTTATGAATAATTAAAGTTTGAAAAGTTATAATTAACAGCTATAACTCATAAAGGTGTTGAAATATGGAAAACTGTGCGAAGAATGTTTTTTTCATGAATGTTTTTTGCCTTTTTTTACAAAGATATATTCTCCACCTCTTGAATGAAATATTGTAATTTTTACAGCATTTTGGCCTTTTTTATTTACATAAACAACGGAAATTAAATCCATATGAAACCCGTTTATTTAGCTATTCAGGTTTGGTTATTCTGTGCCTTTTGTTATTATACTTCTTTTGGACTTTTTTTAAACAACATTTTACGAATTTTCTGACTTACAAAAACAACGTAAAAAATCCTACTAAAACTGGTTATTAAGGTATTCTGTTATTATTATTCTGTTTCGTATTCTCGTCAGTTCTTAGTCATCAGCTTATATTACTCTGCTTCGTTTTGTTTAGTGTAAATTGGTTTAGCATGCTTTTGTTTTTTTTCTTTTTTTCCACTATAATATAATTTAAATATTATAAAACACTTGAAACAAAATGCTCATATTTTATTTAACAGTGTCGCAAAATTTAAACAAAACCATCATTAACATTTAATGATCTTGCCTTGGCAATCTTGATTTATTCATAACCCTGGATTTTATTCACCAATCGTGCTGATTTATCGAATATCGCAAAATTAATTTATTCGATGGCTGTCTCGATTGATGTTTGAAAAAATTAAACCTTACATATTTATTCCATGAATAATATCGAACACACCTATCGAGATAGATGATAGAGACATTATTCTTAACAACCATCGCATGAAAGCTATAGAAAAAAATCACCTGCACTTGCCATCAAAGGATAAAACAGCGTTCGCATCGTTTGTGAGAATAATTAAAATTTTCTATTAGAATGCTTTGCACTGAAGTGCAATCATCGTTATCAGTTTTATGTGTGACCGATCAGCACAAATTATTATACGCGTGTGTGGGCGGCGTTGCAGCTTTGAGAATCTCATTTTTTTTCACCGTCGGGTGTTCAAGATTCCAAGGATATGGTACTTCGTTCCGCTGCGCAAACCAAATACACGATGAAAAAGGCTTTACAAGCAAAAAGCACTGGCATTAAGCGTTAAATACGTTCCAGCATCACTAGAGAAAATGCTAACCTCGCGAGAGTTAAATAAAAGATGGATGCCAGCCACCGATCCGTCGTTGGCCTCCTTTGATCGTGGCGAACGGAAGCGTAATGGAAAATATGCAACATCAAAGCAGCACGGCAGCAATTGCATAAAGAAGCTTGTTGTATAATGAATTCCTAGGTGTTTAGTTTTCCTATTTCGTTTTGCGAATGCCTTTGATCTTGTCTGCATCAACCAGAAGTGTTTGTTTAAACACATTTCGGGCGTGATAGCAACGTCTGACGTTAACAGAAGCATTCACAGCTAACGAACATAAACTTACGATGTTTATTATATCTACGCCTTTTTTTTGTTTTTTTGCCCGTAATGTTATCAACGTTGTTTGCAAATAATCGAGTGAAAAAGTAATCAATTCTGTGCGTTCTTAATTACCTACGAAGAATTAATTTAATGAGAAATTGAAGAAGCTTTTTTTAAACTTCATGTTGAGTATTGTGGATCACGTATGAAGGATTAGCATAAATATGATGCAAAAATGGAAATAAAATAAAATATAACATCCGCAATAACATTTTAAAATCAAAAGGTTAAGCTAAAACTTAGCACTATTCATTTAAATTTACTTCAAGGTAGAAAACATATTATGATAGAAAATAAGATTTTATATCCTTGCGACAAACACACATTTTGCTTATTTATTTCACGATTTGTTTAGTGGACACAATTTCATATATACGAATGATTGTATGATGCTATATATATAAGTATATATATACATATATACGAATGATTGTGTAATGATTATAAACGAAAAAAATCAAAGCTCTAATCTTCAATCTGACATACATTTTTCTTCGTAAAACTAATTGCTACCATTTCCTTTTGCAACAGCAAACGATTTTCAATGATTTTGGCTTTCCTTCAATTTAAAGTACGATCAAAGTTTCAACGACAATGGGGGGAGTAATGAAAAATGATAGCACAATGAAAATAGATCCATGGCGATAACAGGACGATTTATTAAAACGTGATTCACGGCAATCGTTTCGTTAGATCCCAGCTCAGGTTTCTTCCTTTCCGGATTGTAATTATTTGTCATTAATTACAGCACATTGTTGATTATTTTACAATCAATTAACTTTCATTGGATCAATCTGTGAGAAGTGTTAATTTGTTGTCTAAAACAGACATGTTGTACTTGTTTATTGGTTCACAAACATTTAAATTTATTACGCCAAAAATACAACGGGCTTAAAGTTTAATTTTGTTATCAATTTTTACGAATAAAATGGTTGGCCCATTGATTACTTTGAACTTAGTAATAGTAAAGTAATAAAATTCACAAAATATTCTCCTCATGGAAGCTAGAAACCAATGCATTAGTTTTCTTTTTTAGTGTATCGTTCTTTATAAAATGATAATAATATGGTAGTAATTTACCGCATTGTTTTCGGTTATTCTTTTTATTTTAATTTCACGTTGCGTGGTGTGAAAAATCATTGTAAAAAGTTCATGTTCTTTTTCGCCCGTTCTGTTGATACAAACCTCAGCGCTAACTGCGCTATTTTCTTATACCTCGCCTGTGTCTTGGCTAAGTCATACAAACAGCAGCGCCCTCTCTTGAATAGTAGCTAAAACAGTTGCTCCTGTAAGAAAAGAGAGAGCAAATAGAAAAGAAACGAGAAGACATTATTCACTAAAAATATCCTTTTGCACTATGACGAAAAAGGATATTTTAGTAGCAGACGAGGTCAAAAATTTGGGTATGCTTTTTAGGGCTATCACAGTATTTCCTATAAATTAAGTTGTCGTTAACTCGTTGCCGGCCTATGAAGATTGCGGAGTATTATACTTGATCACCGATTAATGTAAGAAAGCCCAGGAAGCTGTAATCGGTGTCACACCGTGGTATAACTTATTTAAAGAAAAATAAGAAAGGTATAAATGCACGTTGCCATGATATTGTCACTGATGTCAATTAATCTATTAATTTTATCATCAAATCAAATTTTACCAATTTTTGTTCATATCATATTACAGTTGTTGACTTTATTCAGTTTTGTAATAAATTAAATGTAAAACCGTTGATTACATATGTATCACAATATGTATTACTACAATATCTATTATATTCCACCCTCACTTCTGTTTATAGTATTTTTAACCTCGGTTTACTTTAGAATATACATTATTTCATTACGTACAACATTTTATTTATTTGAAAATATTTTACATACTTTTGTTATGGGAAGAAAACGTTCTTCACTTACTTATTCAACATCAAAAGGATAATAGAGCTACATCAGTTTCCATTCGACTTGTGGTTGAAATATAATCGATTATGCATACATAATATTTGTTCAAATCTACCTGCATAATTAAAAACAACGAATTACAAAAATTATTATATGAAACCACAATTACGGGCTCCTGCTCATTAGACGATTGGCAAACTTGGTACAAAAAGAAAAAAAAGTACGACAATAAAAAAGTCATCCTTCTTCGAACGGCATAACTCATTGGGATAACGTAAAAAAAATGGCAAATAATGCCGCCAACACCACGTAAGGATAGAAACGAACGTCATTTCAGGCGGAATCCCCGGTACTGGAACCATCTCTAATTGGATGCCACACGGCTCAAATGAGCAACCGCACTAATAGCAACGCCAACGATGTACCAACCGGAGGACATATTATAACTTTTAGTTTCTTTCCCGTAATTAAACACTCCACGCGGGCCCCTGGATGGTTTTCCGCATGTATGCAAATGGTGACGATATGATGCTGCCATTCGCACCGATAGTATGCCACCGAAGCACGACGAAATGGCTGCAGGGTAGAGCAACAATCTCATCGCTTTCCTTCCCGTACAAATCCGCGGCTTCATACTCTCACGGCACCTCGAAGGGCGCCTCATCACAATGTCCCTTTTGTGCGTGCGTATGTGTGAGTTAATTTTGCTTCCCTTCGGTTTGTCCGGTGCAGCCCACGCTGAATGCGGCCAGGCGCAAATGGCATAATGATGATGCTCGAATTAATGCTTCCCTGGGCGGTGCTGGGTTCGTTTTTTTTTTGTTTTCGTGTGCCCAAGGGTTTTTGTGCATAATTTTCCGCTATACCGCGCGGTTTTCGTGTGCTGCGGCTCTAATGGTGAAATTCAGTAATTAATTTTATGGCATTTTTTAACACTTCCCTCACTCGACGAGGGATGGAATGGCGAAAGAAAAACGGAAAAAAGCAGCCCCAGACGAGTGCACCGATGGAGAACAATCCCACGGACTCAGCAAATAGAAGACAGGCTCCCCACGGGCAAGGAGTACGATGGAGATGTATGGGGCATTATTATTATTTTTCTCATCATCACCTCTCGGGATAATCCCCTTCCATCTTTCCGTGTCCTTTTCGTCTTGCTTTTCCGTGCAGTTCCAAACCCTTCTGGATGCTGTACACGACGGTTGCTCCATATTCATAAGAAAATCCGCCCGGCATGCGAAATGCAACCAGCTAGGCGGGTGGTTTATTCCGTTTTTTTTCGATTTTATGATGGATAGAACATGAAAGACCTGAACGCCGCTAGCTGCTTAATAGCCAGGGTGCTTCCGCAGTCGGTTCGGGGCGACATAGGAGACCCTTAAAAACTGCACATCAAGCAGGCGTTGGATGCAAACCCGTATTTGGTCACAGGAGGCACAGGTTTGGGGACACTTATTGAACCATCCTTTGCTGCTGGAATTTAATCGCACCCTAACGCTGTATGGTTTTATGCATTGTTTTTATCAAATTTTCTACATACCTTTTTGAGTTTCTTAAATAATGAGGAGTACTGGATAGGAAATATTCGATTTGTGGAAATATTTATATGGTTATTTCAAGGGACAATATTCAAATGAAACTGCAAGGTCTGCTAAGACGTTAAAAATAGGTTTGACATATTGAATTCGAAAGGGACTTCTTAATAGTATTGCGAAAAATAACTCAATGTTTCATATAAATCCTCAAAAACTGCGGTTTTTAAATCACAAAAATATCTCCAAATGCAACTCTTCGATTCGGTACTGTGTCACGTCAATTGTGACAAAGATTATCATTTTGCAATATTCAAAAATGCACTGCCAGGGTCACAGAAAAGCAACGGAAAGGTCCCGAAAGGAAGGATCCCGGGATAGGACGCAATCTTATCGTAAATTATTCACCACCAACGCTCCCTTCCTGGTCACCAACCACATGCACGCAATTCGTGAGATGCCTCCTAATGCGGTAAGCACCATTACCGGTTATAATGAGGTTGCTTGACGTTGGCATCGCGGGTCGTTTGCCCCCGGACGTTGATCATCGCCACCGAGCCGGAAGATCAGAGGGAAAACAATTCGTCAGCATAATTGAAAACTGCGCCCGAATTCACTACCACCGACCATGCAAATGAGTGTCGTTTAGTTGAGCACGCTTGGCTCCAAAGGATCTCGGGTGCGAAGGATCCAACGAACGGTGTCGTTAACACTTCTCGCACCAGGAGAACGGCTTTTTTAAAAGGCAGAAAAAATTATGCATGAAGCGAACCATCCCACTAACGACATTCACGAAGATAATACTCATCAGTTTCTATTACTTTCGCGCGGGCTGCTACTTCAAAATTATCGTCGTTATTCAATTCGGAATTCGACTCAATGGAGCCTTTTGACATCGTTGCATACAAGAGCATACAAATATTGCAGGTTGGTGGTAATTCCCAAAGATGCGGGATATTCCTCTTATCTAGAGAATCGTTCAATTTGCAAAATTGAAATACAATGCACTTCTCAATGGTTTCAATATTGCGGAGGAAATAATCCTTCACGTATGTGGACAAACTCAACTCGAACGCTTCGAATCTTTTGTAATTGCATAAGTGAATTATGCTGATTTTACTCATCACTGTATTAATGACGAATTACATCTACAGAAGATGGTTTTCATTTTATGCACGTGTCATTTCAGATATGTTGATTCCAAACATCAAAGAAACCGTCGAAATAAAGAATTGGTTTTAGAAAAATTGAGAACCTTTTAAGGGTGCTGTAGATTTTTATTTCTAGTATTATAGTTTGCAGAGTTAAAAAAAACACGAAACTTAAGCAAATTTTCATCAAATATTGTTAAATACATATTCAAATATGGTTGAATGTAATATTCGTAGAAGGTTAGATGAAAAAATAGAAACAAATTGTTAAACACGGTACTCAAAATTGTATGGCGTTAAGCAAACTATCGTTCTGGTAGAGCTAACGATTACTAAAGTAGCCACTTTCGTGTTAAAATTTTATCATTTTGAATTTCTGAAATACGCTCGTAATAATCTTATATACAAATTTTACTGAATTTATCACTAAGGTTCAAAATATCCTTCAATAGTTCCTTTTTAATACGTTATTTTTGGTTAAATGGCAACACGATTTCATCAATCCATCAGGGTTGAGTAAATAATGGATGGGAAATCGTAAATAAATTTCGTTCCATCACATTATTTGGTGCATAATTGAATTCCTTATTACATAAGTGATTTATCTATTCATGGCTCCTCCATCACCTTACAAACGAAATGATACAATGAAACAGCGAAGCATTCATTTCGCCCATCTTTTCCAACACGCATTATCATCCCAATGGCCGTATTTGGTTAAGACAAATATATATTCTCACATTGTCAACCAAAACAAAGAGGTAAGAGAAATTAATATCACCTTTTTAGCATAAAAGGCTTACCTGCCATGACCCGGGGGCACGTGAATACAAATATCACACCATTTCATAACCACCATGTAACACTGTAAGCCAAACAGCTGTGCGCAATGTATCATCCCGTGCTCATCTCCACCAATATATTGCGGGTGCAAAAGCTGCACGCTCGTCGATAAATTCCTCCTAATGATGATAAAGTGAAGGAACCCCTCGGAACGACCGCGGTAAAGATTCGACAATTGTTTGGGCAACCTCTACCAAAGGAGGAAGCCTCACGTGGAGCCAGTTGCGCAATAGAGTTGCGCTCAGTACCCAAAGATGGCACACTTGGCCGTACCTGACCGACAAACTGATCGTGGAACCAGGTTCAGACTGTGGCGCGTGTTTGGGAGAAAGTACGCTTACGTTCGGTTACTTCACGTGCAATGCTGGCCGTTTAAAGGGAGGTGGAGGCTCGAGGAATGTGAGCTCCACTCCCGCTGGCGGGCGAAGGAAATGTCAACGTTTGCTTCTTTCCGCAACACGTTTGGGATGGTTGGCATCTGGGACATCTGGGTGGTTTAAACCAGTCAATCCACTCACCACCAAGCGCCATTGGGAGTCACGGAGTCGTGTGGTGCGATTGCGCCGCTTTGTTGTAATCGATGGATCAAGTAGTCCGAAACTGTCACTGGTCTACTTTTGCGCTTGAGAGCTGATACCCCGATTCGTTGCTATGGAGACGACTGGCAAAAGCACTCTTTTTTTGGTGCGTAATACTTTAAAAGGTGCTGCATGATTTTACTTTCAAAACTCGCAAAAATCTCGGTTAGCGATTGTGGGTATAAATTGCACAAACTTTTCGCCCACCGATACTTTTATCATAACTCAAAGATGTTCTTCCGGGTATACGCCAACATCACCTTCAGCTGATGAAGACGTAATTCCCGCACACTTGCGAGACGCATTCGACCCGGAAAACTGCCTGCCCAGACTCACCCGGTTTCGGGTTCGACTCGCCTTCTAATGGACCACCAATCGAAACGTAATCCGAGTGAGAGTGACCAACCTCACGCAACGGCTTCCCCGGGCATCTCATCTCCTGCGCCATCTGCGTGTCGTGCGCAAGTACGCAAGTACGATTATTTGCAACGGTTTTTCCGATCGTATTCCCCTCCCCCCGGGGGACAATCCCCTCTTTCGCGTGACCGAGAATCCCTACGTCGGGTGGAAATGAGCCGTCCTTCAGCCGTTGGCCCGTTGGTTGCGTGCAAACACACACACACACACTTTCGTTTTCGGTTTGCGCAGCCAACCCGCAAGTGCGCGATGATGCTGCCGTCTGCCAGCCTGTCGGGGGGTTTTAACTCCTGTGGCAGCGTGTGTGCGCTCGCAGCTCAAAATCGAAGAAAGCTGCCCCTTGGAGTCGCACACCGCCACCAGGTCGATTGGTCTTTTAGTCGAGCCGCGTGGAGGATCTGCTACGCACGCAAAAGTGCTGCTGCGCAGAAGGTTTTAGTGCGTGATTGAGGAGGATCTTTGGGTGAATACCGGCGAGGAAACGTTTCTCATCCAATCCGCCCGGAGGCGTGTGGAAAAAGGGAAAGTGTAATTGAGTTGGGAAAATTGTGGCTTGGAAAATTGAAGCTGAAAATTGCCAACGAGCATCCGTCGGTGGCCGGCTATGCAACGGTGGTGTAAAGTGTGAAATTTACTAACCGCCAAATCGTGCGGTCAGTCACGTGCTATCGGTCACGGAAGTGTGCTGGGAAACGAAACCTCCAGCGTGGATGACGACGCCGTCGCTTGCGCGGATAGCAGCTGCTTTTGCGTAACTTGCTTTTCGCGCGTAGAACGAAAAAAAAACACGGCACGCTACGATGGGATGGAGGTAAGTCGCGGGCTCGATCGTGTTTGGTGGTAATGTGAAGAAAATGGCATTTTAAGTGATAGTGACGGTTACGAGTGTAGCTGATAGGGTGCCTGGGTCGTGTCACATGGTGTGTAGTTTTTTTTACGATTATTTTTCGTCCAATTAGATCCCGTTGCGCAGGATTGATTCTGCGGTTACGTGAAATTTAAAATCAAAGAAACCTGATCAATGTAGGCCCTGAGCGACAACGATTGTTGACTAACTACTACTAAAAGAAGAAATATTCCATGATCCGTTCGTTAAGGCTTTGCTTATTAAAGTGGCTCCAACTATTAAGCCTCTTTGGGGGCCAGTTGCCAGCGTGTTTAGAACGAGAATACCTTAAATTGGAAGGTGCTCTCTGAATTACATAGCCGTGCAAACAGCATAGATACAAAACTGTACGAGTTATGATAAATTTATGTTTAAAAAAATAAGATAAAAATATGTTAAATTAGCGAGATTCGAATTATGTGTTTTTTTGTAGACGTGTAGGGCTGTTTAATGCATTCAATTAAAAAGCATGTTTTGCGAAAAAAGTTTTTTAAGATTATACTACATCTTATCATCATTAGTATTCGTAACGGTGTATTTAAATTTCGAATCATACCTAAGACCTAAGCAATCAATCGTATCATTTACCAAATCATCATTACCGTCGGCATAACATATCAGTGAGCACGAAAAAGCTTCTTAAAGGATACGTTTCGCATTGCAGGCTGATTGTGCTTGCCGTGGTGACGTTGGGCTCCCTGTACACGTTGCATCTGCTGGCGCAGGACTTTATGAAGCTATCGAAACCACTCTTCATGGCGTTGGGAAAGCGGGATCTTGGTCCATCGTTATCATACAACCGAACGGCCGCCCTAATGGTAAGTATGATTGGACCACGAAGAGAAGCGAGCCGTGCGTGCATTTAAACGCATAGTTCGAATGGTGCATTATGGTAGTTGGGTGGCTTCTTGGTCATTTGTGCATTACTGTGCGGGTGGATAATGCACCCAAAAGAAGCAAGCCAAACTAAGAAAAAGAGCAACTGGGGATCGCAACCACAAAAGGAAAATCCCATCTCCCATAATGGTGGAACACTATGCAATGCTTTTAAAAAACTATCTCGCTCGAAGGATGGGAAACTAATATTTCCAACATGCTCCAACACAATCGCCCTTCTCGATACTTATCCGACGGATAGTGGGTGGCCTCGGGGAAATCGGAGTGTACACGAGGGACTTTTCCTTGCCAAAGGACCTACAAACACAACTTCGTTTAACCGCCATTAGGTTATTACGTGGTGTACATAAATCCCCCGAAAGGGGATTGCATATGCTGCGCCCTTTTTTTGTCACCAAAAGTCAGCCATCGTGCGCACGTTTTCCCGCACAGACGGAGGGTTTTTTTTTGTTCGCTGGTGCCGCATTTCCGCCATGCGCTCGATGGCCGATTTCCGTCCTGTAAGGAAAAAGTAGGAGGAGCGTTTGGTACGTTTTTCCCGTCCTTTGGAGACGTGTACGTGTGCGTTATTTTTCCGCAGCACATGGTAATAGGAGTGAGAGAGGAAAAATCCTTACGAAATTCCGCTTTTCCCACATAAGTAGAAGTGCATTGCATAAGTACAATCTAAACCTACAATCTACGAACCGAAATGGAAATGAAATGCGTGAAAAGCTTGCAAAAAAGACCGAAAATATAGGCTCGATTTCAAGTGCTTTCTTCCGTTTTTGCGATAGGAATTTGAGGCAAAAATCAACTGGAATAAAATCCTGCAAACTGATCCACTGAAATGTGCCTTTTCTCTCATCTGCCAACTGGCCGCCGGGGCCGAGCCGCAGGACACCCAGGCGAAGGTCATTTATGAGTTTATTGCGTATGTTTTTAAAACCCAATTTTTCTCATCCCGTCGGTGATGTTGGTAAGTGCCTCTAAATAATTTTTCCTGTGCTTCTCTAATGCAGTTTTAGTGTGGAGAATAGTAAAAGCATACCCAAGCCGTTGAAGGATTCCTTCGAAAGTGGGCTCTCGTATGCAGACCTCAAGCGGAAGGACACCTACAAAAAGTGTTACCGTCGGTATCCGTTGTGTGTGTATTCTGCCCGAACCATGCTGCGGTTTATGAGTTTGTTTGGTACGGAACGGTGAGATTAAGGCTCAGCCCAGCAGCATTTAAATGAGTTCCGGGAAGTAAATTAACTCACAAGCAAGGTTCTGGTCGTAAACATCGATTTTAAGCTAGCATAACGATACACAATCAGTCGTTATGGGTACTGAATAAGACAATAAATTGGACAAAAAATGTTTTATTTTAAGCTATGTATTGTGTGTTTTATTAGCAGCATGTATTTAACAAAATGCGCGCTCAAAAGAAGACGGATTTTCTTTCATTCCACAGCTTCCCTCATAAGAATCACAGAGAAGGTAAAATTTTAGAATAAAATCAAATCTGGGAAGGTTGTGACACTGACCTCGTTACCGGCGAGTTTATTCGAATATAAATATTATGGCATATTTTCACAGCATGATTCATTTAATTCGGCATTGAACTTAGGACATCTTTTGTTCAACTGGTGTCAAAACACGTCTCAAGAACTCTTCGGTATCCTGCCACGGCATAAAGTATCAGATTACTATTGTTTTCCGCGCAGCAGCAGGATCAAGTGGTGTTGAAGGAGTGTTTCGTCAAGTTCGGCTAAAGCAAGTGGTATGTAAAAAAAATGTTAAATTATTTACATGCACAATGTTAGCTTTCTTGAATGAGTGAATCTAAAAAAACAAATTCATTCATTTGTCAGGAATCATGGTTTTTCACACTTGTGGATAGGCATTTATTTACAGCCAGATTCTGATTCTCAATCTGCTTATTGTCTTTACAAAAATTCAATGTGTTCACTGTAGATTGTTCGTCCGCCAAAAGGACCAAAAGGGATTAGCAGAAGACGACGTTTAACCACGGGTTGTTGCAGTTTCTCCTAGAGCAGACCATGACCGCTAAGTGCCTCAGATGTGTTGCCTAATAAGTAAGTAAACATTTTAAATTGAATAAAAGTTATAGAATCTTAACATACTAAAGTCTACTGACCTTTTTATCTTCAATTCCAGGTGGTTTTTATGAATTTACAAGTAAAACTAATGCCGATTCTAGTTAGTTTTTTTTTATTTTTCCCTTTTATTTTTTGTCCTGCTTTTCAATTAGCTATCCTGCTATCCTGCTTGCTTTTCAATCCTGCTTGAATTTGAGTAAAAGTACTGTATATTACATTTTTTTTCAAAATGAAAGATATTGTCTATTATTTCTTCTAGAACATAAAAATTGAACCACACTTTTTCTCATACTATTCTTTTAAATCACACTAATGTTCTACCATCATGGAATTGCATTTGTTTTTTTCCAAAAGCGTGTAATTACCAATTGATTATTTATAGATTAGCGATATTTAAAATTAATACATTTCAAAGATTTTTTATTAAACTAAAATCAACAAAAAAGTATTCAGCAAAACACCGGTCAGCCAAAAGCATAGCTCAAAACACCCGTCTCTAGCAACCTTGTACCGTTGCTGAATAAAAGTCGTTTGACATATCGGCACGCCATTTTTTAGCGACTATCAAGATCAATAGTGAAGTGGTTATTAGTGAAATAAAGGCTAATTGAGCAGCCTCCGACGTCTAGCGCACATTTCAAGCACAAATGTAAATCCCACGCCACGCAGCTGGAAGTAGTTTACGGTCCTTTGGCACGGGCTATAGCTGCACCGGTGGACGCTATAAGTGCGGGCAGATCGGCAGTGTTGCAGGAAGTATATGAGCGTTTCGCTTCAGTCACATCAAGAACGGAAGAAGAAGAAAACACGAGTGTGCCCAACGCTAGTGAGTGCGGTTGGAAGGTTGAGTTTTTGTTGTTAGCTGCCACAAAATCGAAAACAACACCGGTAAAGGGCTGTATTTACGTCGGTAAGCGTACGGCGGACATCGAGCAACAGTTCCACCCTACGGTAGCGGCATAAAGTCAGCGGATAAATGTCTAAACGGCGCATAGAAGTCATGGATCCGTTCATCAAGAAACGTAGGTAAGGCAACCGCATTGTGTGTCATGTTGTGTCATGTGCGTGTGAGTGGGTGTGTGTGTTTCACGTCTCCCTTCAAGGCAGACCACGTTCTGGTTGGCGTCTGGGCACTGGGGACATGTAAAATTCTGGGCGTAAACATGTAAATGTTCGAAAATCCGCAATTATCTCCCACAATTCTAATAGCTCTTCTTCTTACAGGGAAGAGAAAGCCGCGGCGAATTCCGCCGGGGCAGGCTCATCGAAATTCAACGCCGGTAGCGGAACTTCGTCGAGTTTCACCAAGCCATCGGCAATGTCCGCAGGACCGGTGGCCACACCGGGCGGAAAGAACCCACTGAACGGGGTCGCCTACAGCCAGAAATACTACAATCTGTACAAGAAGCGCATAACGCTGCCGGTGTTCGAATACAAGACCGACTTTATGCGGTTGCTTTCGGAGCACCAGTGCATCGTGCTCGTGGGCGAAACTGGTTCCGGGAAAACAACGCAGATACCTCAATGGTGCGTCGAGTACGCGCTGCAAACGAGCTCGAAAGGTGTGGCGTGCACGCAACCGCGCCGAGTGGCCGCTATGTCGGTAGCGCAACGTGTCTCGGAGGAAATGGACGTCATGCTGGGGCAGGAGGTAGGCTATAGCATCCGTTTTGAGGACTGTTCGAGTCCGCGCACGCTGTTGAAGTACATGACGGATGGTATGTTGTTGCGCGAGGGCATGAGCGATCCGATGCTGGAAGCGTACCAGGTGATCCTGCTCGACGAAGCGCACGAACGTACACTCGCGACCGATCTGCTGATGGGCGTGTTGAAGGAGGTGATTCGTCAACGGAAGGATTTGAAGCTGGTGGTCATGTCTGCCACGCTAGACGCGGGCAAATTCCAGCAGTACTTTGACAACGCGCCTCTCATGAACGTGCCGGGTCGAACGCATCCGGTGGAGATTTTCTACACGCCTGAGCCCGAACGGGACTACCTTGAGGCGGCAATTCGCACCGTCATTCAGATTCACATGTGCGAAGAGATCGAGGGCGACATTTTGATGTTCCTGACCGGACAGGAAGAGATCGAAGAGGCATGCAAGCGGGTTAAGCGCGAAATCGACAACCTGGGCCCGGATGTGGGCGAGCTGAAATGCATTCCGCTCTACTCGACGCTGCCGCCCCAGATGCAGCAGAAAATCTTTGAACCGGCGCCTCCGAGGCGCCCGAATGGAGCCATCGGCCGGAAGGTGGTCATCTCGACGAACATCGCCGAAACGTCGCTTACGATCGATGGTGTCGTATTTGTGATTGATCCCGGCTTCAGCAAGCAGAAGGTGTACAATCCGCGCATCCGCGTCGAGAGCTTGCTGGTGTCACCGATCAGTAAGGCTTCCGCTCAGCAGCGTGCCGGTCGTGCTGGTCGAACACGTCCCGGCAAGTGCTTCCGACTGTACACGGAAAAGGCCTACAAAACGGAAATGCAGGACAACACGTATCCGGAGATTTTGCGCTCCAATTTGGGTAAGAAATTGGCGAGAAGTCGACGTCCCTTGGGCTTAATCAAAACGTGGTATTTTTTGTCCTCCTTTTAGGAACGGTGGTATTACAACTGAAGAAGCTCGGCATCGATGATTTGGTTCACTTCGACTTTATGGATCCGCCGGCCCCGGAAACGCTGATGCGTGCGCTCGAGCTGCTCAACTATCTGGCCGCGCTCGATGACGACGGTAACTTGACGGATCTCGGTGCGGTCATGGCGGAATTCCCACTGGATCCCCAGCTCGCTAAGATGCTGATCGCGAGCTGTCAGCACAACTGCTCCAACGAGATCTTGTCCATTACGGCCATGCTTTCGGGTATGTATACCACTGTTCATGGGAGTGTGCACCTCCGTCTTATCTAACCGCTGTATGTTTCTCCTCCGCATTACAGTTCCACAATGTTTCGTCCGACCGAACGAAATGAAAAAAGCTGCCGATGATGCTAAAATGCGCTTCGCCCACGTGGATGGTGATCATCTGACGCTGCTGAACGTTTACCACGCCTTTAAGCAAAGTAAGTCCCACAAAGCAGAGCAGTTTTGTCGGTCTTGTTGCATTGACTAATCCGGTGGTTGGTTTCTCTTCACCCACAGACAACGAGGACCAGGGCTGGTGCTACGACAACTTCATCAATTACCGCTCGCTGAAGTCGGCCGACAACGTCCGGCAGCAGCTGGCTCGCATTATGGATCGCTTCCAGCTGCAACGCACCAGCACCGATTTTACCTCGCGGGATTATTATTTCAACATTCGCAAAGCACTGGTGCAGGGTTTCTTCATGCAGGTAGGTGGAGTGGACAAGCGTGTGGCGTTAGCTTGCCTGACAGTTTCGTTTGGGTTAATATTCTCGCTTATTCTCTCTCTGTACCCGCAGGTTGCTCATCTGGAACGTACCAAGCACTATCAAACGATAAAAGATAACCAGGTGGTGCAGCTGCATCCGTCCACCTGTCTCGATCACAAACCGGAATGGGTCATCTACAACGAGTTTGTGCTCACGACGAAGAACTATATCAGAACCGTCACGGACGTGAAGCGTAAGTTGTTGGACAGCGAATATGTTGGACTTGTTATAAAGCTCTCATTGATTACTTTTGTTTTTTCTTTCTTTCCTTGCAGCTGAATGGCTCCTCCAGATCGCCCCGCAGTACTACGATATGAACAACTTCCCCCTGTGCGAGGCAAAACGCCAGCTCGAGCTGATATCGGCGCGCATGGATTCGAAGCAATTCCAGCAAGGGTTCTAGGGTGCGTGAATGAAGAATGAAATATATCGCAAGAATAGCATTAAAAGAATGATACCTAAGCGCTAGGTACCGCTGCCCAGGGCTTATTGGGGAGGCGGGAAAGGAATGAAATGCGAAAATGTGGCTGTACGGAGTCCATTATGACCCGCTGCATTCTCCCCGGTGTGGTTTATTCTTTCATTTTCGAAATTTTCACGATTTCCACGACGAGCAGCAATTGGGCAATGTTTTTTAGTTTTCTTTCCTTCCCCTTCCAAAAGAGTTGTAATATACGAAGCATGTGTAGCGAGAAAAATAAACAATGTAATTGAGTAAAACGAAGCATTTTACGTTTGATTTATTTAATTTATCATTGAAAGAAATCCTTATTTCGAAAATTTGCGCTAGAAAAAATCGCGTTCGCCAACCCTGCAATTTCTATTTTCATGACGTCGATTTGCCGCATTCGACGGGCCATCCAGAAAACCGACTTTTGTAACAGGAGAACATGCTCGCAGGAGGCTACCCAGCTCGGCCTGGTAGCGCGACCGTCTGTCTCGCTCGCTCGACCGGACGACCTTCGCCGCTCGCATCGCTGATCGTGTGATCTCGCTTTCTCCGCCGGCAAGGCGGGCGCTGTCTCGTTCGCTCGTGCATACCAGGCCGATCGGAGTAGCAACCTCCTGAGATTCCTGCGACTCTGGTAGCAATGCCAGCTTTTAAGGTGCCAAATTGGATTTTGGAAAAGCGTTGCCGGCGGACGGCGTAACGCATGGTAACGGTTCTTTCACGTGGCGTAACGACAGTAACGCTGAATAACGCACGTTACTATTTATTTGTTTATTTTTAATTAAGTGACATTCGGAACGGGAAATAAAACGAAAAAAATAAAAACAATTTAGTTTGTACCATCGAAACACGTGATAACTTGTATGTGAGTTTTATTTTGGAATAAATTGCGCATTTTCCCTTGTTTTGTTTTGGGATTTCGCGGTTCAAATTGTTACAGATATCTCTCTTTACATGGGCCCTATCGATTTGCTGGTCTAGATACATTTAACCCTTCGTTACGCCTACGAGCGCGGGACGTATGCAGCGATCATGCAGCTTGTAACCGATTTTGCTGACCACGACGACCGTGTTCGGTTCCACGTTTGCCACTTCCTGCTGGAATAACGCCTCGTGCAGGTTGGGGTTGAACTTTTCGTTCATCGGATTTACGGTTTCCAGTCCGTGGCGCTTAAACACACTGTTCAGCTGTTGCCGCGTCATTGACAGTCCCTCGTACAGGTTCTTCAGGTGAGGATTCTGGTCGGAAATCTGCAACGAGAGACAAAACCAGAGAGATCGCGTTAAAACCTGTCTAACTACGACACACTCGCACGGTAACGAACCTCTTCTTTCGGCACGGCTTCCGTGGCGTGACCCAAAATGTCCGCCACTTCCAGCAGGTCTTTGCAGAATCCTTGTATCCCGAAAAGCTTCGCATCGTCGATCTGTTTGGTTAGCCGCCGGCGAATGTTTTCACTCTCAGCCAACGCACGTTTGTATTTATCCTGAAGCGAAACAAAACATACATTCGTAATGTAAGAAACCAGAACTAGAAAAACGCGACTAGCAGCACAAAACACACATACGTCTAGTGATTTAACTTTTTCCGTCAGCTCTGTCGCTTCTTTACGCAACTCTTCCACTTCCAGGGTCAGCTTTTTTTCGTTCTCGCTCGGCTCCTCCACACGTGCTGTGTCTTTCTCGGTCGAGAGTGTTCGCTTTTGATGCACGTTAAAGGAGCTGCTAGTGGATCCGGATGTCCCCCATAACCGGGCTGGGCAGATGTGAGTCGGTTGTGCTACAACGGTCGCAATGTGTCTGCTGCTGGAACAGAAGAAAGAAAAAGAACTCATTAAATTTGATACGCCATGCAAACTCGCGACCGGCGGTATTTCGTTCGCGTTACATCATCCGCATTGCACCGGATTGCGCGAGATAATGAAACGAGTGTTCGCTTACCTCGCTAGCAGCGATCCGGAGGCTGTATTCAATCGCTCTACCCGGTAGAGCAGGCTAAGGACGTTTCTGGAACGGTGCATGATTAGATGAGCAGAGCAAGCACGCTAAATCTATTGGTTAACACAGAAATAGCACAACAATGTGCAGATACCAACGATGTTTCTATTGAATTGAGAATGTCACTGATCTGACAATCCCGAGCAGGTGGAATGCACGTGTGTGTGCATGCGTGTGTTTATATTCAAGGTAGCTAGAGGCATTTTGACTGTTGTTCAATTGCTTAAGTTATTTCGACAATTTATGACCGTTAATTGCTTTATGCACGTGCCTTGCAGTTCCTCGCAATATGCAATTAAAGTTGATCGCTTGAAAAAGCCACCAAAAAACCCCTTTTATTAAGTCTTTAAATTGAATTACATCCGCCTTTCCGAACCAACCAACCATGCTGTATGCATCTTGAAGCACGTGCGTTGCTTTTGACAGCAAAGACACCCAAAACAAACCCACTTCATTTTCTTCCATCTCGGTTACGCAAAAATCTTAACAAATCGAGTGCAAATCTACGGAAAATGTTCACAAACTTCATAGTTCGAACGTTACCACATGGCGTGCTAACGCGTTCGATACACACAACAAGCGTGTGCAATGAAATTCGCAAGCTAGCCCGGCTCCGCGTGGTCGACAACAGCGATATTGGTAAACTGGCCATGGCTGAGGGCCGGCCGCCGAAGTGCATTCACGTTTACAACAAACAAAGCGTCGGTAGAATCGGCGACAAAGTGCTGGTGGCGATCAAGGGACAGAAAAAGAAAGGCATTCTCGTCGGATGCAAGCAGTTCCAGAAACCCAAGGTGCCGAAATTCGACAGCAACAACCTGGTGCTGATCGACGACAATGGCACACCCCTTGGAACGCGCATTCACGTGCCCATTCCGACGATCCTGCGGACCATCTTGAAGGAGAAAACGCAAGCGAAGGGGGCCGATTACACCAAACTACTCGGCATAGCAAGTAGATTTGTTTAGTTTTATAAACCAACCCCGTTATCTAGCTACAAACATACGAAATACAACAAAAATACAAAATACTACAAAATTGTGTGAGTGAGTGTTAGTCCACCATTATACCATTATATTTTATAGTCTAAACCACCGACCAACAATGGATTGTCGGCTTTTGTGATCCGTTTTTTTGTGGCGGCCTTCTTCTCCTCAAACTTCCGCTTCCGTTTCGCGTTCATAATGGCCACCATCGGTTTGAGCGCCGGTGGCACCAGGTACTCCGGGACGTCTCCCAAGTGATCCTGCACGTGAACCGTGTGCAGAGGCCGATCGTGCCGCAGTGTGTGCAAATCTCGGGGATTTTCCTCAAAGAAAGATTTTAGCTTTTCGGAGTTGAACATTTCCATTTTTAACTCTTTGATTCGAGCCTCTCTGATGGACAGCTTAGTTATCGCGCGCCAAGCATCTTTCGCACGATATTTGAACGCTTCAACCTCGTCAAAGTTAAAATTGAAATTCCTGCAAATTACGGCATTCCACCGTACATGTGTTGTTAAGTTGTTAGCTTTTTGTTTTCTCTTACAAATATAAACTCACTTCATGACGAACTGATGATCACCGGACAGGCTCTGAAGAAACTCCTCCACTCGCTCCTTCAGTTGCGACTCGTTCGCGCTCACAAACGACAGCACGCTACCATTATTGCTCCCGCGGGCCGTTCTGCCAGCACGATGGATGTACGAGTTGAGGTCGCTAGGAAAATCGAAATTCACCACGCACGAAACGCACTGAAAGTCGATCCCGCGCGAAACACTGGATTCCGATTCCTTCGGTTGCAGCAACTGTTTGGTGGTTGGCTTCTTCGCATTTTTTGTCTGTACCAATGTGGGATTCTCTGCTATCAGTTCGTCGGAGGCAATAATTGTATCGTAGATACCCTTTGGGAAGAGATTGGAACGTTAATACCGTAGATGATTTTTTTAAAATTATATTATTAAAACAAACCTGGTTAAACTGATTGACCGTGTGACAACGGATCTTGATGGGTAGCTCCGAGTTCAGAATGCAGGAACGAATACCAAACTGTTCCAAGAACAACTTCAATCTGAAATTGAGAAATACTATCAATTGATGTCCTCTCGGTGTGTTAAGAATCCATTACAGTCAGGATTCAATTCAGAGAGAAGATTAGTCCCAATATCATGCGACAGCCAATGAACAGTGATGACGAGATCATCGTTCAATGCTGCCTCTACATGGAAAAAGATGCATTCATCATGGTTTCGTGCCCGACCCTTACCTCTCTACGCGTTCGCTTACCTGTAACATCGATCGACGGATTTCACGAAAATAATGCACTTTCCTTGGATCAGCTTCAACTTCATCACGGTGTACAGTATCGCAGCTTTGTTGGTTTCCTCCGCTTCGATTTGGTAGTGCGTCAATTGGCTTCCGACTGCTAGCTGAGGCTCTTCCAGCTTCAATATCACCGGGTTGTGCAGTATCATCTTCTTCAGCATTGCCACGTCCTCCTCCAAAGTAGCCGAACAAAGTACCGACTGGTGAACCGGGGGAAAATGTTTCAAAACGGCTTTCAGATCTTTTTCGAACCCGAACGAAAACATAAGATCCGCCTCATCGATCGTAACACACCGAAGACTTTCGCGCACGTTGAGCGTTCCGTCGGTTAAGACGGTGCGCAACCGGGCCGGCGTGGACACCACGATATCTGGACGCTCAGCCAGCAAGTGCCGATGGGTACCTCGCTCTTCCTTCGAGGAAAGATCCACCACACGCACCAGTGCACCGCACGAGTACGTGAGATCAGCGAACACCTTTGTGATTTGATGACACAGGTCCTGGCTGGGAGCCATCACTAGCACGGACGTATCGCGCACGGTGGCTTCTCCCTTACGACGAAGAACATTTTGAATGATCGGAATGGCGAATGCAGCCGTCTTTCCCGAACCGGTACGGGCTCGTATCAGCACGTCCTTTCCTTCCAACAAAAATGGCAGAGCCTTCTCCTGGACAAGCGTCGGGGAGATCCATCCCAAACGCGCAATATCCTGCCGGAAAAGAACGGCAAACATTGAAATTGACTTGTTTGTTAAAGCGTTACCATCAACAACACATTCTTACCCTCAACAGACGTTCATCAAGCTCAAATTCGTGAAAATTAAGTCCGGCCTCCGGTTCGTCCATGATGTTGATATTTTACGCAGCGCGTGTTTCTTTGACAACCCACGTTGACATTTGCCAGTCGGCATTTGCCATTGACAGCACGGGTTTTGAAATTATGTTATGTTCTATGCATTTTTATTTTACACCAGAACAATAGAATTACAATAGTTGTAGACCTGGTATTATTACACGAAACCTCCATATAATCGATAACTTTTCTTTAACTTATGACTTGCTTTAAACTTCTTTAATTTGATGATGATTAAAAGATTTTAAATTGGTTAAAATTGCTCCCTAACCACAGAGAGAGAATGTCAAAATCCAACTGTTTACCATATGACTGTCAAAACATGGTTATTTTTCGAATGTTGTACAAATAATACAAGTTGTAGGTAAAAACGAAAAGTTCTAAGGGTACGACTGTGTTATACTTACCACCGAGGGGAGCCTTTTTTATCTCAATTTGTGCCACACTCGAGACAGCTGGTGAAAAACTTAGAAAGCCTTTCCATACCGTGGCAGAAACGCGCAAAAGAAGAAGAAGACCTTCCTGCCGAAGATAGTACGAAACTTTCTTTTTCCATGTTGCCTTCTTGGTAGTTTTGAACGGAAACAATGTTTCCCGAGATCGTGGGCACCACCGAGTGTAGCAGCAGCGCGGATCCACGTTGATAGAACAGAATAGAGATTGGCGTGTGGTTCGTTCGATTTCCCCACAATTGAAACCATTAGGCAGGATGAGTTTCAGTGTCGGGGGGACGGCCGCGAGCTGTCTGGCAGCTCTCGGAGAGATGGAACAGATAATTTGCCAGCTAGAGCGGGGCACGTTGATCCAGAAGTTTTATCCCCGCAAGCGACCGGAAAAGAAAACGCTTATGCTACGACGAGAAACTCGCCAGGTAAGCTCGGTGACAACAAACAGGCATACCATATGGCAGCGAACGGCAGCATTCCGATGGTGTACTTTACTTTTCATTCGCAGATCATATGGTCCTCGGTACAAACCAACGGACGGAGTAACTACGAAGGGTCGCTAGAATTGCGTGAGGTGAAGGAAGTACGACCCGCAAAGAAATCGAAAGATTTCGAAAAATGGCCCGAAGAGGCAAAAAAATGCGAACCACGCAAGTGCTTCGTCATTTTGCATGGCAACGATTTTAAACTGCGCACCATTTCGATCGTGGGTATGTCGAATCCAACAAGCACGCTTGGTGGCAACGTTCCTCACATGGTTTACTATTTGTAGCGTTCTCGGAAAAGGAAGCGGACATGTGGCTGAAAGGACTGAAGTATCTGATCTCAGACACCATTACCTCACCGTACTGGTTGCAGATTGAACGGTGGCTCAGACGGGAGTTTTACCTGATGGAAGCCAACGGCACCGCTAGTCTGAAGGACATTCGGTCCTTCCTGCCGAAAATAAACTGCAAAATTTCCACCGCCAAGCTGAACGAAGTCTTCCACGAAGTTGACACACGGCGACGGAACGAGCTCGGGTTCGACGACTTCACACGGTTGTACCAGCGGTTGATCCTCCCCCCGAGCGCGCTGCCGGAATACTTCGACGGGATCCGCATGGCCAACTACAGCCAAAACGGGCAAACCGTGACGCTGCAGGAGTTTCGAAGGTTCCTAACCAAAGAACAACAGGAGGACGACGGCAGTGATTGCCATAGCGAAGAGACGGTTGCAAAGTTCATCAACGATTACATTCAAGACCCGGCACGTGATGTGAGCGAACCCTATCTGCGATTACATGAGGTAATTTGCCGTTGCGGCTGGTCGGAGATTATTGTAGAATCATCCCTCATATCTAACGGTGTGTCACGTGTGCGCTTCGTTTTAGTTCATCGACTTTTTGTTCTCGCGCCAAAACGAAATATGGGACAAACGGTGCGACACGGTGTACCAGGACATGACACGGCCTCTCGCCCACTACTGGGTATCGTCGTCCCACAACACGTACCTTACAGGGGACCAATTTTCCAGTGAATCATCGGTCGAAGCATACGCCCGAGCACTACGCATGGGATGCCGTTGCATCGAGCTAGACTGCTGGGACGGTCCGGACAATATGCCGCTAATCTTCCACGGGCATACGTTCACAACGAGGATCAAATTCATGGACGTGATTCGCACGATAAAGGAGCACGCCTTCATCACCTCCGAATATCCACTGATACTTTCCATCGAGCAGAACTGTTCGCTCACGCAGCAACGCCGTATGGCACAGGCTATGCAGGAGGTGTTCGGTGAAATGCTGCTGACGCAACAGATCGACAAAGCTGAAACGCAGCTGCCGTCACCGCAGCAGCTGAAGCGTAAGATCATTCTGAAGCACAAAAAGCTCCCCGAGAACGGTATGCTGGTGGTGGACGAGACTGGCAAGGAGGCATCCATACTGCTGCGGGCTACGGACGAGAGCGAGCTGGACATCAGGAATACCGTCAAGAATGGTATCCTGTATCTGGAGGATCCGGTCGATAAGGGCTGGAATGCACACTTTTTCGTGCTGACGCAGCATAAATTATTCTATACGGACAGTCAACGGTAAGCGCCTGGTTTCGGTACTTTCCCTCTTAACAATAGTGTTTGAACGCTGTGTTTCCGTTGTTCTAGACCCGATCGTGACAATGACGGTCGGGACGATGAACGTGAGGATAATGGATTTGCGAACCGGTCCCGCGGCGATGGTACAATACTGTCGAACGATGAGCTTCATTTTGGGGAGAATTGGTTCCACGGTAAGCTGACCGGTGGGCGGGAAGAGGCGGAAAAGCTGCTGAAGCAATTTTCGCACCTCGGAGACGGCACGTTTCTGGTGCGGGAAAGCGTCACATTCGTCGGGGACTACTGCCTATCGTTCTGGCGCCAAGGCAAACCGAACCACTGTCGCATCAAGCTAAAACAGGACAAAGGCGTCACGAAGTACTATCTGATGGAAAACGTGCTATTCGACAGCCTGTATAGCTTGATTATGAACTATCGCCAGGTTGCGCTACGAAGTGCAGTAAGTGTTCAACGATTTCTGTTGCAATGTGATATTAATTTCCCGCCTTTTCGCTTCTTTTATAGGAATTTTATATCACGCTTAAGGAACCTGTCCCGCAACCGAACAAACACGAGACGAAAGAGTGGTACCATAACACGACAACGCGCGAACAGTCCGAAATCGTACTCAATCAGGTCCCGCAGGATGGGGCCTTTCTGGTGCGACCCAGTGACAAAGGACCAAAGGCGTTTGTTATTTCGTTCCGGTGTGTACACGGCAACGTGCATCATCTTTCCGGGAGAGTTTACAATTCTTCGTTTGGCATGCTTTTCTTGTCCTTTTAGCGCACACGGCAAGTTCAAGCACTGTCGCATCCGGGTGGAAGGACGTTTGTACGAAATGGGAGGCATGGAGTTCGAGAGTCTGGTGGATCTGGTCAATTTCTACTCAAAGCATCCCCTGTACCGGAAGGTGACGCTAACGTATCCCATTCCGCGTGAAATGATTAGACGCATCAACACGATGGACGTGAGTGGAAAGCGCCATTCGTTAATCCTTATCGATACGCCTTAAAGCTTGATGAATTTCCCGTTTTGTGTAGGTGCCGGAGGAAAGCGGCGCGTACGGGTACATGGATCCGGCAACAGTCACCAGCGAGAATGTGACGGTTAAGGCGCTGTACGACTACAAAGCCCAGCGCGATGACGAGCTGTCTTTCTGCAAGCACGCCATCATCAGCAACGTGGTGAAAAAGGGCAACGACTGGTGGCTGGGTGATTACGGTGGCAAAAGGCAACACTACTTCCCGGCCAATTACGTGCAAGAGCTAAGCGCAATGGACGACGGAACGCTGGTAGATGACGGAGCCAACGAACCACTAATGTTGGGTAGTTTACAAAAAGGTAACGCTTTTCGGCATTCCTCCTCTGAGTGGTTCTGAAACTTGGAATTTTTATCATCTCACAGGCTCGTTGGATGTGCATGGTGCCGTGGTGGAAATGGCATATAGCAACCACCCGGATATCGAGCGGATACTGCGCATCCAGAACCCCACGATGCAGAACGTGTTCGAGGTAGGCGTGCAGACAAAAGAGCTGGCCTACGAGTGGATGTGCGCCATCAAGGAAGCGGCACAAAACGCCAGCGCGATGGAGAACGAACGGCGCAAGATGGAGCGCAATTCGCGCGTTGCAAAGGAAATGTCCGATCTCATCATCTACTGCCGGAGCGTACCGTTCAAGCATCATCCCGCTTCTTGGATGTTCTACGAAATGTCCAGCTTTCCGGAGACAAAAGCGGAGAAGTATTTCCTGCAGCCGGAGACGCGCGTTCTATTCGTTCGGTACCATCGGAACCACTTGAGCCGGGTGTACCCCAAGGGACAGCGGCTCGACTCGTCGAACTACCATCCGACGGCACTTTGGAACTGCGGATCGCAGATGATCGCGCTCAACTTCCAAACGCCCGATAAGCCGATGCAACTGAATCAGGCCAAATTTCGTGACAACGGTGGCTGCGGGTACCTGCTAAAGCCAGAGTTTATGTTCCGCGACGAGTTCGATCCGACCGATCCGAACACGTTGGTCGGCGTGGGTGAGGTGATTGTAAACGTGCGCATTATCGGGGGTCGGAACTTGTGCAAAGTCAGCCGAAACATTACGAGCCCACTGGTCGAGGTGGAGGTGCTGGGCGCGACGTTCGATGGTGGCATAAAGCACCGCACGCGTGCCATAGGTAAGCAAGGAACCCGTCCTTAAGCCTCTTTCCAGCCTTATTTAAGCTATTCTCCCTTCGTTCCCATTCCAGCGGACAACGGATTGAACCCGATTTGGAACGAAATCTGCGAGTTCCGGATAGCGAATCCGCATTTTGCGATGATTCGCTTCGAGGTGCAGGACGAGGACATGTTCGGGGAACCGAACTTCATCGGGCAAGCCGTATTCCCGCTCGGCGCCATACGGACCGGTTACCGGAGCGTTCCGCTACGGAACAAGTACAGCGAGGAGCTGGAACTGGCCACGCTGCTGGTACACACCAGCATTCGGCCATTGCAAACGGAGTGATCGAGATGGCCTTACCAAGTGGTTTAGCTTTTTAGCGGGGAGGTCGAAGTGGTTGCTTCCTCTCCCTACCTATATCTTTCTATTTCTTGTTTCCGGAAGTGTCTTATACGTGTTTTATTCGACGTAACAGTATTTAACGAACTTGAATTAGGACATCGTTAGGATGATATGTGTACAACACGCGCAACGCGCCACAATCTAATGTGCCTCGACTATATACATGCATGCATATATACAAAACCAAGCGCATATAAATATACATACATATAAATATAAATATACAAGCGATTGCAAACGATCATGAATTGTGCCGAGGGGGGTGGAATAAACCACAGCAGGGTCAGCAAAACGGGTAGCACTTCGTTAACGCGATGATCGCGAGCAAACCAACCTCGTGGGGTCCGTGCAGGTGCACAAGGGTTACAGTACACGCGCATGCGCAAACGGTGCCGGTAGTTTTCCAGTGAACTGGGTGAGGGAGTATGTACTACACCACGGTGGTTGAAAACATGAACTGAAAGCAATAAACGGCGCACGGTTGGATTCGTTAAAACAGTGCAATATACAAAAAAGGACTCTTTTCGTTGGAATTTCCCTCCCGAATTAAAATGCACATCCGTTAAGATGACACATTGGGCGTAAAGAAAATCGTTACTTTTTCGTGTGAGATTGGTTTGTGATTCAAGCTAATGCGAGACTTTCTTTCGCCTTTATTACCGAGAGGATCACGAGGAATTAAAAGGAAAATAAAAAATGAAAGTGAAAGTTTAAATAACCGAAAAGGAACAGTACCTTTTATGCTGATGACAATGAACGTTTATTGTCTGGTAGTTATATTTGATTATTTAAATAAGAGGTTAAAAAATCATTACACAATAAATTAACCCATTCGATTCTGTTTTCTCTTTTTCGCGACTACGGAAGGAAATGATTATTAGAGACTTATGTGAACTAGCTGGGTCGGTTTGCTTGTGCGTTGCAAGCGAAACGAAAATGCAAAACTCTCTCTCTCTCTCTCTCTGTCATTCTCTTTATCTCTGCAGTGGGTATGGGGTATTTCATATCTCGTGTGCTTAGTGCGTGTCCAGGAGCAAGCGTTATTTGAATTTTACAAAAATTTAGCATACATTTTTTTTTAGCATCTGAATAAGCTATGGGCTTTCAGGAGTTTTCCTATGAAACGATGGAAGGGAAATGAACGCTAATTGGGAAATGCTTGGGCAATAGATTTGAACAAAAGCTCAAAAAGGATATCTAACGCTTCCTCTATCGCGCGCTTGTCTTTTGTTATCTGGAGTGCAGCTAGTGAGGGAGGGAGGTTTTTGAATGTCGTGGATTATGACTTCACTTCTCGTTCTTTTTGTTTTTTTTTATTATCCTTTTGTTATATCTACCGCTCCACGTGTGCGCGCGAG
The DNA here is from genome assembly GCF_943737925.1 of Anopheles nili. NCBI lineage: Eukaryota > Metazoa > Arthropoda > Insecta > Diptera > Culicidae > Anopheles > Anopheles nili. The sequence continues at coordinate 61,631,206 of NC_071291.1, forward strand.
ACCTACCAGCTATAGTTTGGGTTTGAAACAATAGTAAAACATTACTCTTACTCCCGCCCATTCGACCACGTGTGGAGCCCCGCATGTTTTCCGTGGCTTCCCGCCATTTCTTAGCGACTACAACTAAAACCAAAATAGTGTAATTTATATGATACAGGTGCTTAAAGAACCGATCCGTTCGACTACAGCAAAAGGTGTAAATGATGATGTCATGCGTAATGTTTAAACGATCTATCCTCATCCCGCATACAGGCGACTGTTAAAAGCACTCTCTCTCTCTCTCTTTCGCTCTGGTTGAAATAAATTTGGCACATCAATGGAAATAAAACAAAAATTAAACCCGCCCCGGGTAGCCTATTTCATCGCGCGACACTGAGTTGGTGGCTTTTATGCTATTTGATTCGATTTTTGCGCCTCCACCAACTCAACTGAAGCAGCGTTTCGACTTTTTTCGACAAATTTGATTCCCCCCCACCCCCATGAGCTGGGAAGCATTGCAAAGGGCCAAGCCATGCTGGCAGCAGAGAGCAGCAGCAGTAGCGGCAGCAATAGCAGTAGCAGTTCCTTCAGGCAAGGCGCATGCAACCCCAACAACGCAACATAAGCGTTCGATATCCCACGGGAACACGTGCCCAAACACAAGCATCCCAACCATAATACGATTAAAACTCAATTTAAAGAAAAAAAAACCCACTGCCAATCAAAGGGGCGCCATCCATAACCGCGTAAGTTTCGGTGACTAAATCGGACGAAATATCTCATCAACAGCGATGCTCACACACGTTGCTCATGTGTTTACTTATTTGTCTTTTTTGCTTGTTTTGTAAGTCGGAATGTTGTGGTTATTATGGAATGTTCATTAACGTTGGCGTTTTATTGTTTCTCTTTTAATAAATTGCGTAAGCGTTTCCTCGCGGTTTGCTTCTCTATCACGCCATGCTCTACCGGCCTTCCAGATGGTTTTGCCTTTCTTTCCCGGGTGTATCCTTTTTATCCTTCTCGTCAGCATCATCATCATCATCATCATTATCATCACCGTATGCATGTGTTGCTAAATCCGGTAGTTACATTAGTTTTCGAGATTCTTTTAACTGTGTTGTAATTGTATCGGTGATATTCTTAGCTTCTTTTACGCTCCACGTGTCCGTCCTTCGTTCACGTGCGTGCCAGATACCGTTCGTATGAGATTGACTTCCATGTTTCATGTGTGTTTTTTTTTTGTTGCTTCCATCGGTTGCTTTTAATATAGCCTTTGTTTTGCATTTTGCTTATAGTTACTTTCAATCCGCCTCTACCGTCTTCTCTCCTTTAAATTGTGTTGCAAATAATGTTCGCACGGAAGATGCTGTGCGTGATTTTGTATCAATTTTTTTTTTTTGGGTGGGTGGGTATCATGAGTAGGTAGGTGTATTACGGTGTATAGTGGTGTATAGTGTATATGTTTTTTTTTCGTTTAAATGTAAGTATATGCTTTTAGTCATGCTTTATCTGGTGTTTAAGTGCCTTGGTACGTAATTCTAACTCGCCGTGCTGGCAAAACGGTAGCGTTATCCGATGGTAAGAAGGTGGTATTTGTGTTTAATTTTGTCAATGTGTTCTTTTTTTTTTGTTTTCTAGCGTTTTAAATTTTTAAACGTTCAAAAAAAACTCCCTTCCACCATAGCGGCGGTGTGCTAGAGCATTGGCTTCACTTGTGTACTTGTTTTGTTATTATGACTCTAATTCGTTTTTTTTTCTCCTCTTTTGCTTTATCATTATTCTGGTTTGTTTGCATTTACTGTTTGTTCTAAATCTGGACGTTGAGCATTTCCTTTACTTTTTTCGTTTTTAACATTTTGTTTTGCTGATACTTTCTATATTCCTTCCGATTTCACTGTCTAAATTTGCAGCATACACTTACTATATCTTGGCCATAAATACTGGAGGTTCAAATTCTCGACAAAGTTCAATAGCGCCTTAGCTCCCCGTCCCTACATGAAGGGGTTGTTGTTTGCTTTCTTTTTTGTTTCGTACTGCCCAACTCCTTTTCTGAGTTACGTAAATTCTGAGGTGCAAATCTATTGCCAAATACTTCAGCCACGCGCTGCACATTATTCCTAATCCTCACCAATCGTTACATGCTACACGGCTTTCGCTACCCTACGCGCTACCACACGATCGTTTCATCTACATCCGCGCTCTAACAATACTAAACCGCAAGAAACTAGAGGCACTCACACGCAATATTCGAAATGGCAACTTGCTCGGAAATATAGCTTTGGGTACTAGAGAATAATGTTGGAAGATGGGGTTTGTTGAGAAAGAAACGCTGGCGCGACCTGAGCGATCGTACCAGGCTAACCATCCGCGTCCTTATTGTATCCTGTCTATATCACTTGTAATTGATTTGCTTGTTTAACGGTTTCACCCTACTAGCTGCTGCTACTTAGCTCCCGGCTCCGGTCAGATGCGCTCGGCGGCGAACGCGTACTGGTCTGCTGGTTTTAGTGTGTAATATGCTGGTTATAAGGTAATACTGATATATTGTAGACATCGTCATCGGTTACAATCTTCTCTAGCCTAGCCTAATACGTGCCAAGGAGCAGCAAATACGTAAACTCTCTGCTACAGCGTTCGTTTGTTTCGGGTTTTTTCCTTTTTTATCTTGTGCAACTCTGTTCCTCAGGCGATGGCAAGCGGCCGCTTTGGCAGTCTGGAGAGGGACATTGTGGGAAGGGCGGCCATGGATCAAAACGGTGGGAATAAGAGACAGGAGGAGGCGCGGGTACTCTATTTCACTTTCACTCGCTCTCTCTCTCTCTCTCTCTCTCTCTCTCTCTCTCTCTCTCTCTCTCTCGCTCTCGCTTCTTGTGTTGCACATTGTGGCCCTGCGTAATGCATTCTAATTATTATCATGATTGTGTTTGAGTGTATGTTTGTTTAGACGTTTTCATTTTTAACTCTTTTGAAAGTGGCAAGCATGCTGCTACTCGTTTGAAGGCTCGTGGAAAGGACCAAGAAAAGGCACAATTTTTTGTTGTTTTCATGAACTCCTTATCATTCCTGCAGTTACTATCGTTTCGGCAATATGCGGCGCTATAAACTAACCATTCTGCTCTCCCCGCTTACAACGTTGGGGGCGCATTTTGCTTCTTTTTTAATTTGTTACCAACTATCCATGCACACACACACACACCATTCCCCCACCACCTACGAACGGTTTTCGTAATGTTTTTTTTTCTATATCCTGCGCGCTGTGTTCCGTGGAGTGCTCCTATTTTGCGGTCGCCTCTTTTTCGTATCTACTAAGCAATGATGAACACAATTCCATTTGCACGTGTGTCAATTCTTTTCCCTGCAGCACATTCCACCGCCCCATGCTCCATTACACTCCACCCCCACGCTACTCCACGCTATATCCTGTCTCCTCATGGCACAATGTATTACTAGCGCAACTGAACACTTGAAACGGAGGCTCTGGCTCTTACTTCCTCGGGTCTTTTCGTGTGTTTTTTTTTAACGTTCGAAATTGGTGCTTGGTGTTTTCCACCAACTAGGCCATTCGAGGGCCACAACCTATCGGATGCCCACCGATGTGTGTGCGTGTGCGTTTTTCCTAAAGCAAAAAGTATCTAAAGGACGAGACTGTTCGATTGCCACCTTTACCGCGTGGGTGCGCGCGTGTGCGTGTGTGCGTGTGTGTGTAAGCTTCCTGTTGGCTTTTCGCTGTACAGTGTGCAAAGGGGTGGGTGTTGGAAAAAAAAACGCACCCCAACCAAAGCTATTGCTTGCGGAATATGGCTCCACCGAGCCGCTAACTTACTGAGGATGAACTTAAAACAAAACGTAGAAGGGTATAAATAGAGAGGCCTTTTAGTGTAGAGCAACAAATACAACAAACAAAACTGTCCCGAAACGGGAGCATCGTGATCCTTTGCACTGGTTGTTGCAGTTATTTTGCGGATATTTTACGCCAATTCATCGCCAAGCAATCACCTTTTTGGGGAAGAAGACCGTCAGCAAGGAAACAGGACACTGGCTTTGTGGCGCCAGGATCACCCGATCGCCAGTGTGGGTGTTCGTGATCGGCAAAGTAAAAAAACACACACACGCACACGCTCGCACACACACACATACACCTGTGTGTTCCACCAGCCCCGAGGATCAGGCCCGCGTCGTTTTGTTTCCTTTGGATTTGGTTAGCGCTCCGTTTTGTATCGATCCCTAGTACACTACTGCTACGACTACTACTGCTACTACTTCTGCCACGGACCGCCCGATTTCCGCCACCTGCGCTGACTCTCCCCCACACACTCCGCAGTATTATTGCTTATCATCTCTACAGAACGGTAAAGTTACAAAAAAAAAAGTGAAACCTAACTGATACATATACACACACGCATACACACGTAAATACTTAAGAAGAACGGCTTATACCGGAACGTCACAACTGTAATAATATATGCATATCTAATATATACGTATAAGTATACATGTACTACCGAGTACTTATCATAACCTACGCAATAGCAATAATAATAATATAATAATATTAATAATGATAATGATAATAATAATATAATATATCTCCCTCTCCAGGCAAACCGCATCCTCCCCCACACATCCTTCGATTTGCAAGCTTACAAAGCGCATAAACACGCTTCATCCCACCCAGGGTGCAGAGGGATAGTTTCCGTCCACCGACCACCAGAGGGCGCTGGTCGCGTACTGATCAGTTTCGCTTTAATTTTTTCACCCTCTCATCGCAGGCCCAGCAGAGCTTGCCGCGTCGCGAGCAACCAAAGCGAAACGGAAATGCAACACAACGGTGCGACGACCTGCGACGGAAGTGGCCGCTAACCAACCGCCACCTCCCGCCTCTCCCGGGCCCGCGATCCGTGCAGGTTCATGGCGGCGGAAGTGGCGCTGGCTCCATTTCGACCACCCCCGGCAGTGGTGACGGCGGCGGGGGGGTGTTTTTTCCTGCCGTGTCCTCCTCCACCTCCTCCTCCTCCTCCGCGTCCCATCGTCTCAACCCCCCCGCCGGTTGGGCCGATCGCTTGATGGCGGTCTTTTCGTGCCAGACCTCCACCAGCGTCCAGGGGTTGCAGGGTGACCGATGGGACCGACCGGGCAGAAGGTTCTTGCCCGCCCCCGTGGGAGGGTGTGTGGAAGTTCTGGTGAGGCCGCCGGTGGCCACCCTTGCCGGTGTACATCGTCGAACCGGTTGGAACTCCGCCAGGATCGTTGCTGTAGCCGGCGTAGAATGGTGCCACCAGCGTGCCACCGGGACCACCGTTGTTTTCGGTGGCGAGATTCGAGAGCGTGGGTGCGACCGGTGGGTTGAGGGTTTTGCCACCTCCCCCCCGCCTGCCACCAGTACCAGCGCCGTGTTTGTGCCGGATTCGGTGCAGCTGCAGCGAATTAGCGGCACCGGCAGTTGGGCCACCGAGTTCGCCACCACCACCGGGTGTACCCTTGCGGGAGGTGTCCTGCTGTCGGTTGGGAGATGGTGGTGGTGGTGGTGGCCGTCGTGCTGGCCGCTGTTGTTGCTGTGGTGGGTGGTTCGCTTGTTGCTGCTGCTGCTGTTGTTGCTGCTGCTGTTTGTTCCTGAGCGCAAAGGACACGGAAGCGTTCGCGTTCGAGCGCTCGAACTGGTAGCACTTTTCGTCGTTGAGGTGCTTCTTGCGGCCACCACCGCCGGGCTTGTTGGCGCCCCGGCCTCCCCAGATGGGCTTACCGTTCTTCTGGAAGCCTAGGAAGCGGTTCGATTTCTGGATCGACTGGTACCGGAAGGCGCCACGTTTGTCGAGGCTCTCGTAGAAGAAGCACCGCTTGGGGATGTTGGGTTTTTCCGGTGACTGTGTGCGCGAGGGAAAACGGGGCGAAGGGTGGGGGGTTGCGGGGGTGTGGACGAAAAACAGGGGCGAAACAAGAAAAAGGCCAGCGTTAGAAGCGATTTGTCGCGCTGATGCATGATGCTTCGAGCACTCACCTTGGGGCGCCAGACTTTGCCGAAGCAGATGTACGAGTTGGTCTCTTTGGAGTAGATCGTCACGCTTGCCCGCCCGTCGGCCTCGCGCATGCCGATGAAGGTAAAATTCTCTGCAAAAACGAGAGACGTGGGGGTGGTTGTACGAGAACGTCAGCGAAAAAAAAAAAGGGGGGGGAAAACCCGACGGTCGGTTTGGAAAATGCATGCATGCAGGCGCGGGAAAATGGGTGAATCGATGGAAGGAAGCGAATGGAGCAAATGTCGCGCGTTTTTACGTGTGACATAAATCGAACGCAACTTGCAAGCGCAACCATCAGCGCGACGGAATTCGATAAGTACCGGATGTACGGGTGGGAGCAAATTCCTAGGAGAAATCCCTCACACCCTAGGCGCTGTGTTGCGTGGGTAAACCGTGGAGAGTAAATGTTACCTTTTGCGCCATTGGCAGGTGAACTACCTTTGGCTGGGTGTAGGTGGAAGCGCGGCTTGAGGGGTAAAACAGTAAACAGTAAACAGAAATTATCTAACACGGATTGATTTTCCATCGAAAGCGCGAGCGGACCACTTCATCATCGCCACGGCATCTCGACGATGCGAGGAGGTTGTGTGTGTGTGTGCGTGTGTGTGTTTGGTAGCCCCCATTCACCCCTCCCCCCTCTTCTAAAACCCCCACCCCAATGCACCTCTCTCCACGTGGTTTGCGCAATTGTTTACGCAATGCGACAATCCTTCAAACCGCGGCACACGCGGTAGAGAGCCGTCCACACACGTGGAGGAGGGGTTGTGAGAGGGTGGAGAAGGAGGTGTGAGAAGGAGGAGAAGGGCTACCACCGGTGGCCGAAGGGTGGGCGCAATAATTCAGGTAATTCCCCGGCGCAGGTTCGATCATCTGTTCGGATCGGTTTCGCGCAAGGGTAAAAGCGAACACACACACGCACGCACACACGCACACACACGCCGTACGCCGTACGCAATACGCTTTGCAAACGGCGCGCGGCATTCGATTGCGCTGCCACCAAGCATCCCCTCCCAGGCCATTGGGTTGGATCGGACACCAAGGAGCCACTTTAATTGCAGCTAATCGACATCGCTTACAAACAAAAAAAACTGGGGAAAAAAAGAAGCAGTACGCTGAGAAGGGGTGAGAACCTCCAAGGGGGTGATGGGACCACCACTTTGTGGGGGCACCATCCCGCCCCCCCGCCCCTCAGACGGTTTGATTACGATGGCAACTGGTGGGGGGCAAGGGTTGTGCGTGAGTGCGTGGGGAGCCTATTTGGGTGGAAATTGATGTCCACAAATCGATTTGCAGTTAATGGGCGGAGGGCGCACACACACGGCCAGGAAGAGATCTCCACCAAACAGAGAGAAAGAGAGAGAGAGAGAGAGAGAGAGAGAGAGAGGGAAAAAAATCACACTCACCCCCTCTTTGCAACGAAGATGGGGGTGGGTTGTTGGCGAAAAAGAAAAGCAATACACAAAAGCCGCTCGAGAGAGAGCACGTCTCGTCTCCGGGGGGTGTTATCTTGGGGTGTTTTCTTCTTCATCTTCTTCTTCTTCTCCTTTTCATTTCAAAGTGATTTCCAACGACCGAACGTGGCGCCGATATGGGCTCCCGGTCGCGAAGGATATAGGCTAATTTGTGCGAGGCGCCCCCCCCCTAAGCTCACTTTCAAGACAATCAAGATAAGTAATAGCGGCTGTTTGCCTGTTCGGTTATCTGCTAGTGTTGCGACCCCCGATAGGCAGGTCCACGCCGCGTAAAAACTAGTGACGAGACATTGATAAATATATTTAAAAAAAACCCGCGTCCACGTAAAATCGCATTACTCGGTGGTGCGATTTTGCGCTATCTCTAGGGACCATAATGTTGCTGAACGGAGAGTTTTTACTACGTTTTTAAACGACGATCCACCATCGGGACCTTTGCCGAGAGCCACAAACAGTCGCGTAGTGGTGTGCCCTAGTTTTATCGACGATCGACGCCAAACAAAATCGTGACATTAAGCGGAATGATCGATTCCACACGACCCACGAAAGCCCAGAAAAAATGTGTCTCCTAATTCACCGCGAAGGGGGGATTAAATAACAACCACTAGATAAATCGAGCAGGGTTTTGAGGCGTGAACTGATTTGCTTCCCCCAAAATCCGACAGGAGCATGTGATTTACGCACCTCTGGGAAGCCACCGAAACAAAGTGTCGTGGGAATTAATGACCGGAGTTCGATCGGCAATTAATCATGTTATAACACACACTACCTGGGGTTGGTTAGAGTGCCACCCCAACCAGCTGTTTGGCCCGGTTCCGAATCAATCTCTCCGCAAACACCTTGGAGATGAAGGTGGCCGTGAGGGAGAGGGAAACAACAACAAGACTATTAGCACGCCTAGGAAGCAAGGGCCTAGCGGGGTGGCAAAACAACATTTATCAACGGTGACCAAACACAAAATCGTATCATTAGTCCGGTGGGTGCGCACAACTCTATTACGCCTTGGAGGTTGGTTGACCGGCGGGTTCGAGGGGTGGAAATGCCGAGAACCGAGACGAATATAATGAGCGGCTGAGTCGTACTACTGGGTATTAATAATGGCGAGAAATGGCTCCCCCGAGGGCACGAGGACAGCGCGAGACAACGGTTACCGCACGATCGCTGGCCGTGCGGAAAATGCAATTAAATGGCGCGTTCTATTGACAGTGACAGTGTGTAATTGTGCGGCAGCACCTCTCTAATGGCATCTTGGCGCTCTCTAGGCGCCCCCGCACTGATAGCTGCAAGGGGAAGGGACAATGCGAGGCAGGTGATAGAGCGGGAAGGAAACCACCTAAACTAACCGTCCGACCGGTAATGGAATTCGTATGGCAACTGAAGCCCTAACATGGTCGAACGGACCCCGTGGGAAAACCGAACTGATGGAGAAGCGAAAGCTGGGTGGGTGTTGGAAGAGATGGTTCGATAACGCAACCGAAACGTGGTCGATGTGGCAATGAGGGCAAGAAACAGAAGAATCGGTCGAAAACCCGACGTAAGAAACGCCACCTTACGCATTGAAATCGAAAACCCCAGCGATGGTGGAGCGGCGCCGAAAATTGAAACGACGCCCTACCGTAGCATTAATCCTACACTGCTGCACGCGACATTAGCAGTTGATGGTGCGAGAACGTCGTGATCGAGAGCTAGCGTACGCCACGTGACGAATGTCGGATGTGAAGACAATTGCTTTTAAATCGATCACCTTCTGTGCGAGTGATCGCAAGTACGTGCTAATGGTACGCTCAACACTGTACGCGTAAGACACACCCGTTTTGCGTATGCCTGCGTGAGCAGAGCTGCGTCACAAAACCGCAGGCTTTTCGGGGCTGTCTAATCTACAACCACCATCGCGTTGCGAGTATGCACCATAGGGTTCCCCGCCGAAGGGCCCGCGTGCCCGTTGGTTCGAAAAGTACGCCTTTTTTCGGTTGTTGTACTCCCTTTTCTAAAGCAAAACGCCTTCGCGGGCGTGCGCGCGCGCGCGTACACACCGGACGGACGCTGGGCCGTATTTTAACGCGATAATTTATTAATTCATCGTTTCTGAATATTTCCCGCACCGCACGCTTCGGTGGTGGTGGCGGTTCGGAAACGTTTCGATTTCAATTGTCTCTCTGTCTGTCTCGTGGGCCGAAGGGGGCAGCAAAAAAAGGCCCCCGAACCCCTGAAGGGTTGGACAGAAAAGCGAAAGAAAAAAAACAACATTAACATTCCCACAACGCCGCGCGTCGTCAGGATCGTACGGGTGAGATAAGCCGGTGACTCCTTCAACGCTTCCATACGTTTTTGGGCTCGGTGCAACCCTCGAGAAGGGCCACTCGATGCAGAATCGGTGTTGCAGCGCTGGGGCAAATGTCACAACGCAGCACACACATGGGCACGCCGAGAGCACCCCAAAACCAGCCTAATAAATCAACAAATCCACCGCGACCGACTGGAGAAGATATGATCCGCACACAAGCGCACGCCATTTTTGGTGGCTATACATTTAATATTTATCCTGCGTGTTTCGAAAAGGGCCCAGGGAGCCAGAAGATTGTCGAAACAATGGGAGCCCGAATCGAACGCCAAAACCAAAAACAAAAAAAAAGGAAAACCCGATCACTTTAATTTATAGCGACAAATGTGGACCACGTGGAGCGTAAGGGACGTTGTCGTCGGGAACCTCCATTCGCTCGGCGGGCAGGAAAATTGAGATGAAATCCAACAACGAAATGGAAAGTGGAACCCTCGTGTATGGGGGGTTGTTTCGTCTCCCACGCGCAAATTTCGTCGAATTCCGTGAACAAGTTCCTCTCCAGCAGGCGATGGCAAATGAAATGAAAGGGCCTTGGGGGATCCATCTCACAAGCCCGTGGCTAAATATAAAGCAATAATTATAAATGGCGATTGCTGCTGCCCACGGCAAGTCGAAAGGCCTCAAAAGGCCCGCTTAAGGGACTAGTTTAGTGTGCGTGATTAATTCGCGTCCTTCTCGCTACCACGAGACGACAGCGAGATAAATAATGTGACAAAGCTACTAGATCACGATCGCTTGCCTACCAAAAGCCCGTGCCCCAGCTCAGCTCGGCCATAAAGCAGTAATTTCCAGCCATTTGATTCCATTTGCTTAAATAAATGCCATCCGCGATCGCGGCCGCACAGAACCGGCCCGGGAATGGGTGAGAAATTGTAATCGATAGTGGCAGCAATTAGTTTCGAACTTGTTCCGAAAGGCTGGCCCTTGGTTCTTTTTCATCCCAGCAGCTCCTGCTGCATGTTTTTCTTTTTCCTTTTTCCATTTTTTTTTTCATTTGCTCCTGTCCGCGCTGTCGTCGGCACAGAACGATCGGCCGACACCGACTCCTTGGCGCGGTGTGACATTTTGAGGTGGCGTATTTTTGTGCTTCTTTTTCTTGTGCCCCATCCTAGAGCAGGAATGGCTTGATCCGGTGGCTAAGTAGGTGCCGATTTGCAACCCATGTTGCTACAAACCGATACACTAGCAGGGGGAGGTGGTTTTGGTTTCAATGATCAAAGCGCACCGCACAAAAATGTCACCCCATTTCTCAGCCGGCAGGCGCCTCCATCGGGTCTCGCTGGAAGAAGCACACCAGGGGCCGGTCCTTGGCGCCATTAGTCTTCCGGCGAATCGGAGATGAGACTTAATTGTACACGCGTTTTTTTTTTTTTGCTCCATTGCGGCGACGCGATGAATGGCCGCCCTGAGACCGATCAGGAAAACAGGTTACGAGACGGTTTGCCAAGGAAGCAAACTAGCGGAGCTGTGTTTTATTTTTGTGCTTTGCTGTTGCAATAAATTCACAAACAGACGCTTCTATATGTGTGCGATGTGCCACTTTTACGCCGCGCAGAGGGCCGTTATCGAATTTCACGGCAGCTTAAACGGCAGCTTTGGAATACGATCCGTCAGATTAGAAAGGATACTCCCAGGCAACCTGGATGAATGTGATCTTGTTAGCCCCAAATTATAAGCGCATTTTTTTTTGTGTGTGCATAAATTCAACAGCGAGCTTATCGCTCAAAGCGAGCGATGAAGGGAATTTGACCCGCGATTTAGTGATATATCAACCGGTTCGCGCCTTATTAAAACACACCGCAAAAGCGCATGGGCACGGAAGCGGGACCAGAACCAACCCCGCTGGTCCGATCGATCCGACAGCGATGATATATGCGTGTTAGGAAGTGTTACCCGAGTAATGTTCCACACGTCGCGTACCAGGCGTTTTCGCCAATAAATCTCAAAAGGCCTCGCTCTAGCAGAGAAGTAAAAGGTGCTCGTTTCGCACACACGCAAGCGCTCGGCTTTGGTGGTATCGAAATGAAATACAAAAAAAAACAACAACATACGAAACGATAATCCAACGCTAGAAAAGCTGCAGCAACATCAATGGCACACACGAAAAAAAAAAGTTGCATGCACAGTTTTGACTTTCCCCGTCCTTCGTGCCCAGAACCCTTCCCTTGGTTTCGCTGAACCTAGGAAATAGGGGGGTTGCGATCACAAGCTAGACAAAAAAAAAAATGCGATCACAACCCTGTTGTTGGCTGTTGTGGCGGCGATCCGATGTTGCAATCCGGTGAGTAGTGGCGGTTGCATGTTACCTTCAGCAAACGCCCTTTCGAGGGTGAGACTGGTGGCTCTCCTCCTTTCTCCCCCCTGGGAAGGGACACCGAACTGGCCGATATTCCAACCGACCGGGGCTAGGGGGATATTTCTCGCCCGGGGCCGGTAATCCGATCGATGCAAGCGCACGCAAAAATCCGTTCACTCGAAAGGAAAGTTGCTGAGCAAACGGTGGGCCGGAAAAATCGAACCCTCTCGGGGTGAGAGAGAGAGAGGGAGAGAGAGAGAGAGAGAGAGGGAAGAAGCGTAACAACACGAAATAAAATAACCGTTTGCGAGTGTAATCGATCGTCTTCTCGCCGCCGGGAATGGCCGGGTCGCCCCGAAGGGCAATCCGATATCGTACAATTAGAGGGATGAGGGTGTAATGTGTGCTAAGTGAAAGATTTATCGCGCGCGCTTGTGCGAGGGTGGTGAAGGACGGGGTGGGGGGGGGAGGAGAAACGAAAGGGGTGAATGGGCTTGTAACATGAAGCCAAGGGGAAGGTGGCACCTCCGTGCAGGTGGCAAAATCCGCAAACTGCACGTACGCCGATGCACCACCCTGTTCTTGGTGGTTTAAGAGGGTGAGTTGAAGGGTTGCAAAAGGGAAGGGTTGCTGTAAAACGACACCACCTTTTTACCATCCACCCACCCACCCCCCGCCCCTTCTGAAACCTTCACGCACGATCCGGAACGTTTGACTGTTGACCGCGTTCAGAGTCGTGTCCGTCCGTGTGTATGTGTGGGTTGACGGGAGGAATTGTTAAAACGTTTCGGTTACTCATTACACGCCTTCCAATGATTACACACCGTTTCCCCGTAAAGGGCGTGCGGTGATGCGGTTTTTGAAGGTGGAAAACCCTCACCCCCCTGGCGCAATAAACGCAAAAAAGCAATCAATGCATTCAAAAGCACAATTTTCCAATCACAATCACCGAACTCCTCTGTTGTCACACAGGTGTTTAACGGTGTTTATTTCCAACCCGCCCCCAACCAATGGGGCTGCGCTTTCAAACGGAGGCAACGAGAAAAAAACCCACCCCCACCCCCACACCCTCTCGTCAACGATCAACGATGGTGACGATGAAAAAACACTTAACGTCAATGTCTTCAAACCGCGCGAAAAGAAGGCGCTTCCGATGGTGCAGTGGCGCCCAGGGCCGCCAGTGGCGTGTTATTATGTTATTATGCCATCGTGTACACGTGATGAAAGATGAGAAAGTATCGCCGGGTGCCATCGTAAAGAGAGAAATAATAAAAAAAAAAAACACACACACACCCCTGGAAGTGGTCTCGGTGAGTCCGTAAGAGGACGCGCGCTGTAAAAACAAAAATCCATCCATCCGCGTGGAATTGATTGCTAAGGTGCGGTGTAGTGGCTTTTTCTCTCTCTCTTTCTCTCTCTCTCTCGTTCTCTCTGTCATCCTTTAATGGTTCCGTACCGGTCACGGGACCCGGGATGGGGAGCAAATGAAATGAAGGACCGCCCGACGGGCGTAGGGACACCTTTAATTTACTTTAATGTCCGTCCCCGCGCATCCCATAAACCGATTGATTTCGCGCGCCGTTATTCTGCTGCCGCAGGAGTTTGCCCGTGCATCGGCGTGGCGTTATTGCCGCGCGATAAAAAAAAGCCGACCCAATAGATTTTCCCTTGATGGATGGGAAGACATCAGCATTACCGCTCGGTTGCGACAATTGGTCGTAATGTGTGTCATTCGTTGCGAGCGGTAATTGTGTAATTTATTTTAGCACGTAAAGAAGTAGATACACACTAACGAGCTAATGGTGGTTGCTACACACCAGGCAGGATGTTGGATGGAATGGGGTAGAAATAAAAGACCCAACGAAGTGTGAAATAAATTCCGCAGCATTACACGTCGTAGGTGGAAAGGAGATGTTTTATGTTACACCTTGAAATTGGAATGTAAATTTGAAAAAAAAAAACTAAAAATAGAATAGCCTCCAATGTTTTTCTCAAATCACCAGCGAAATGGAATAGAATTAATTGTCGCCGCATTAGAAATAGCTAAGCACGAGACATCAATTGTCATCATTCCACCAAATTTGTCTCACAATTGGCTAAAGAAAAACTAGAACAGAACGTCTCGCGCCATGATCGCCGTCCCAACCATTCCATATCTTCCACCTACGGGTTTTCTGGGCGTCATCCCAAAGCCTTCCCATTGTACTGCCTCGATCGCAAACCCTAGCGATGGCTATCTCTACCCAGAGATCGCCACAAATCAATCCAAATCTCCCGAATGGTGTGGTTCATCCGCGAGTTCACTCGGCGCTGTTCATTTATGCGTCAAAAGTCTTCTCGCTCTAAGGAAAACAACAAATTTGAAGGAAGCAAAAACAAAAAAACACAAACCCCGACAGCCACACCAAAACCGATTTCGCTATCTTTGCCATCCAATTTCCATAATAAGCAGTGCGACATGGCCATTCGCCGTCGCTCGATTGCGGGAGAGTCGCATAGACGAAGGATTTTTCAAAACCATGGGCGGAATGCGTGCGGGTGGAATGCGTTGGGTCCGCAGGGGCCGCGAGATTTGAGATCGTATCTCATTACTAAAATCTAGAAAACAAAACAAAAAATGTATGCCCCGATACATTCGAGACAGCGCGCCCTGGGATGGATCTCGCGTGCGATCGCGCGTTCGTGGAAAAGCGTAGAGGATGGAAACTCGCCTGCCAAACAGTACGATAGAGTACGCGAACTGGCGGCTTTCCCTTCGGTCGGCGGCTCGAAAGCTTTACGCGATTCGTCTGCCAGGGCAGCCCTAAAAGATGCATCGAAGGGATAGGCGTCGCACAGCATCGATTCGCCGTCGCATCCGATACAGATCTCGCGCGGCGCATGTGGATCCTTTGCGATATTCATGCCCTTTCGTGGACCTGGACAGGGATAACTGTGTGGGTTGGTCGAAAAGCGAGGACGTCCTGTATTTTGCGGACATTTCTATGGTCTAATAAATTATATTTGTGGTAAAAGTCCGATAAACAATCAATATTCATTTCCATTACTCTATTAATACGTTGAAAGTGTTGTAATTAAATTACCATCTCTCAAGGAAAAACGCATCCTTTCCTACCAAAACAATTGATAATTATTCTCAAAGTCGCTTCCCGCATAAAAAAAAGGTGCGTCACTTATCGTTCCACCCTAGCACCGATTGATCGCGCATATTAACCAGCAAAGGGCATATTAAGCATGATTCCAGAAAGTGAGGCAAACAGAAAAAAAAATGCTAACCCGAAATAAGTAGGAAGGAGAAGCAACAGGTCGCAGCAGCAGCACCAGCAGCACCAGCAGACCTTATTCTCGGTCCTGTTTCCTTCGTCCCGTGCATTTCCTTCTGATAAGATGGAGGTGATCGCGAACGCGCGTGCGCACACGTGCACACAACTCGCGCTTGCAATACGCCAGTTGTTGCAGCGTTTGTAAATGCTCCGTTCCGCGCGATTTGTGAGTTGTTGCTAATGTTCATGTGTTCCTTCGCCTTACCACGCGGTTCCCCTTCAAACCGTTCTTAACACTCCCCCCCCCCCCTGTTTGCAAACCTTCCAAACTCCTTCCCTCACGCGTGTTCCAAGCGTGTCTGCTGATCGTGGATTATCGATCGTTTACGATCTTTAAGCCAACATTAATCGACCGTTTTGCCCGGTTTTTCGCTCGCCATCCTCACCGGCAAAGAGAAGGCAAGCACTGGGGGGGGGGAGGTGGGAGAGTTTTGAAGATTTTATCCAATTAAGTACCTTTAACCGCTCTCGATCGGTCGGATCGGTTCCCGTGCAGACGATCGCACACGATATCGGTTCCGCCCGCGTGTGAGTCGGGGGTTGTTTTTTTTTTTTGCTTTCAATTCTCTTGCTACCTTCCGTTTGGCGTCTCCCCCTCCCCCCACCAGCAGGAGGTAAGATGATCGCGCAAAAGGAGTAGACCGATCGTACCAAACAGCAGATTCCTCCGCGATGTGGCGGAAATTATCCAAACGCGCGTGCATTTTACGTCCGATATGGCGGTGGGCTTTTCTTCTCTGTGGCACGCACTCAGCGGCGGCGGCGGCGGCACCATAATCGTGACTAATTTCACGCACATATTTGGCGCCTCCAAATTAACCGGCATCTGATACGAACGGAGAGCACCCTTTCCATCGGCACCAAACAATTCCACCCCAGCCGGCGGAGAAGACGATCGTAAATTTTCACAAATATTAACCGGCGCTAAAAAGGCGCTGGGACACAAAAGCGCGATAAAGCGGCGGGCCAAGCGCGATTGGTGAGGGATACATTTAGCAAGATTGCAGCGACAAAAACACGCCATAAAAATGCATCATTGAAATGGAGGGGATGGGGAATCAAAATAAGAAAGCACAATCGCGTATAATCGCGATGTGAAGGGATATACCGAGCCCCAAGAGGAAGCCGAATGGTGGAAATGCGCGGCGAGAGAAGAATCCGAAGGAGATAAAAATGAAAGGATAACACACTCAGCAACGAGCAGCAACACAGCAAAGAGCGAAACTTTGCGACATAATAATTCATGTCCCCGTTTTATTGCGCTAGGCAATGGCGGCGTGCGTGCGTGTGTGTGTGTGCATGTCGAAGGCGTGTCGGAAAATTGATGCCATTTATGAGGCAGAATATAATTTGTTTTATTTTATGAGTGCTTTATACACTGCCGCACGCCAACCACACTCTGGCCAACCATCTCTCATCTCGTTTTGTTTTCCACACTTTTCAAGACGAACCCAACGCGAAATCGCGAACCATTCTCGCGCTGGTTTCGATCCCCAACCGATCGTTTATTTCTTCAGTGTTGCGTCCCGGGAGGCGTCCGTACCTTTTGGGGAGAAGGTTTGTGCGAGCTCTCCCCCACCCTTTCACGCAGGGTTGATAAAAGCCCCCCCCCCCCCCACACGCGAGCGCGAAGTGTGACTGTAAATGCATGTCAAATTAGCGAAACCAATGGGCTTTTAATCGAACACACGGCCCACAGCCATTCTTTCTCCTCGGCCCACAGCCATTCCACGCCGAAGCGCATTCGGTTTGGGTATTCTGCGTGAAACTCTGGCGGTTATGCTGAACCCGGGGCGAGATAACCGTCAAGGCGAGAGTTCAAAGAACTGTTTTCGAATTTTAAACACACGCCACGGATTAGAAACTTATTCACTCGGTGTGCATTTATGCGGCAAGAACTCCCTTTGCCAATAGGGAGCAATGTGCTTTTGGGAGTTGCATTTAGGTGAAGAAAATTGTTTTCCAAGCGTCCACCCTCTGAGTAGACCCCACACACACACACACAGGCACACACATAGTCCTGTCGCCCGGCGGAGAGTTCGAAGTTGAATGACACACCCGCCCCGAAGAGAACGAGCGAACCCGGGTGGGATCATACATATTTCATGCTTCTTCCGAAATGTTTTATGGATGACATGCTCGAGAAATGAGCGCCCGGCTGTGGTGGGAAATGTCCTTCAGCCGCCAAATCGTGGTGCAAGACGCGCGCGCGCGAGTAAGCGAAAAATGCCGTGGCGCGGGAACGCAAACCTTCCGGTCATATTTATGCGCCGGCATGGGTACGGAACCGAACCGACGACGGTACCATCCCCCTTCAAAGCTGCTTCAAAAAGGTTCCGGAACGCTTCATCAAACGCCAGACGGTCGAAGGACACAAATTACCACGGAGACACACATCTTGAGGTTAGTGCATAGTGGAAAAGGAAGAATAAAAAAAATGAAGCACACAGCAACATCGTACCGCTCGAAGAGAGGGCCGTATTTATGGCTCACTTGCGAGCCAGCGTGCCAAGGACTCGCCCTCCCCGTAAATCGGCGGTCAGTTTCCCGGCAGACCCTCGGTGGGTGCGTACACTCTCATCCGTGCATGAATCATCGTCCCTTCGGACGCCGGGGACGGCCCTTTGGTAAATGGTTTGTAAATAATCGGCCCCCACGGGAGGCGCGCTGGTGCGTTTTGTCCACTGCGCAAGAACAAAAGCTCCTGGAGCTTGCCTCCAGACACGCGGGAATGAGTGCGAAAATGTGCCGGGCAGCGCCGTACATAAATCATAAAATAGTTGTCGAAGTGACCACCAGCGGTGATTCTCTCATTTCCGTCCGTCTGGGACGACGCGAGTCGACCGGGAAAAAGAGGGGGCCAGCATGGGAGGACACGTTGGGTGTGTGTGTGTGTTTTTTTTTAAAGTATTATTATCACTATTTTTCATTCAAATGGCTAAGGCTATTATGGACCCGACAGCTTCGCAGGCAGCGCGAAATATTACAGAAGCCACCACCGGCAGGGCCGCGGAGGTTTTGTGAAGTGAGAGTCGAGAGCATGATTGGAAAAGAATGGGGGTTGGGCACAAATTTATGCCTTTCTTTTCTGGCAAATCTGTCCCCGCGCGGGTCACGGTCTCCATAAATTTGTCGAAACATGCTTCAACGCCTGCTTTCCTGATTCCATTCTTTTTGCTTTTGCGACCACCAATGAGACCTACGGGCGATCGTGCTCGACCGACCGTCCAGGGAAATCCCTCGGGCTATTGCTGTACACACTATAAATAGCTTCCCGAAGTGCCATATCCCTGCAACAATCCCCGAAAGCAAAAAAAAAAAAACAAACGACCCTTGGCCAGTCTGGCCCGACTGCGTTCGACAATTCAAATTGCGATGATTTAGATGTCTTTTGTGTCTGCGAAAAATCGGCCCCGGGAGTGGGGGACAAAATTTGGGAAATATTAAGTCGTCCCGCGCGTATGACACATTTATGATCCTCCTGCTCCCGAACAATGCACATGGGCACAAATCCTGTGGAATAATAAAGGCGAAATCCCATTCGGTCTCGCGCGAATGAATGAATGCACGTCCAAATTGCTCGCCCGAGGGTCAGGATTTTAGCACCCGCACCCGGGCGGTCCTTTTTTTCGGGAAGTGGAAAAAGGAAGTCCTGTGGGCGTGTGCGTTTCCACGGCGTTGAACCCCTTTTGTGTGGCTTTCGAGCGCTTATCCTTCGCAAGCGGGGATCGAACGAACGGGTGGTTTGTTTTCGTAAAAACGCCGAAAGACGGCACGGAATGGGAAAACATCCTTGACAGCAATTCCCCAGGTGGGATGAGAAAAGAGCACAAAAAGGCCGACAGGACAAAACAAACGATTAGCGGTAAATGGCTTAACACTTCTTTCCCGAAAGCAAGGACCCCGAAAATCCCACCGTCACACCTATTAAGCACGACCTCGGGCCAACGAGAGTGAGCGATCGGGATTAAGGATGTGCGTGATCGAGTGGGAAAGGTGGTCCTTCAGGATCCTTCTGCTCGATCGGTCCCTAAACTCGGGGAAATTTTCCAAACAGCGAACGGGCCGCATTCCAATTCTTCCACCCGAAGGTCTAAACGACCGTAAAACACTCCATCCACACGTGAGGGATGCTCGCTGGAAGGATTACTTTAAACAGCATCCGTGGCTGGGCTTTCCTGGAAGACGCGCGTTTATACATTGTATAGGAAATCGCGGAATTTACACTTCCGCTGGTTAGAGCTCGATCGTAAACCGTTCTCACGTCATCTCACGTGCAAGAGAGAAGGAAAACCCCGGACTCGCCTACCAGCAAGGTTGTGATAGTAATAATAATAAAAAAAACCATCCCTCGTCAATCATTTATTGTCTGTGAATTTTCACACAATATTCGGTTTTATATTCTTTGGCGTCCATTCGTGCCATTGAAGTCGGTGGGGGAGGTTAAGGAGGGATCCCTCCTGCCCTCACTCACCCTTTTAACCCTCGCAACCTAAATGGGCAGATGATTATGACAAATTTGTCGATTCGATCATCTTCCGCCCGAGCCGCCACGGCCTCGGTTTGAAAGCGACCTAACCGATAATTGCACCGTTAATTTGTTGAGCCCTTCCTCGGCTATAGTGAGGCCGCCTTTCCACTCCCTTTCGTCGAGAAAAACCCCCTTCCTGTGGGAAAAACAATCAACACGGCACCCAAAAAATCGAAGATAAATGCATCAACGCGGTATCGCACCGTAGGGGGTGTTGTTGTGTGTGCTGCCTATGCTGCGTTTATGGTACACCCTCGAGCCACCCACACCACCCTTTAAGCACCCTTTAAGCTAACCAACCCCTCTCGTAAAGGTGACAGGAGGGTGGGGTCCCGATATGGACTCGAATAATTCGTCCCTCTTTAAGCAGGGCGCATTTAACCGCAGGCACGTGAGTCGATTAACTGCATCGAAGTGCCACGATGGCGCGACTATCCTCCTGCCCGCACACACACACACACACGCGCGGTGGTGGTGTCACCCTGTTTAAGCTATATTTCCTTCCCCTCGAGCGTCGATGGGTAAAAATGGTTCTAACGTTTCCCGATATCGAAAAGCACTGTTTAACCAGATCCAAAGCCACCCCATCCCAAGCCCCCGGTAGCCGAGACGATTGGAACCACGGGCATGAGATGCAAGAGGGAGGGCCCGGAACAGGTGTGATAAATGAAAATAGAAGAGAGGAGGGAAGAAAAAAAACCGCCGGGAAAGGTTCCTCCCAGGGGCTGGGAAAACAACGCCGGGACGCGCAACGAAAAGTAATAAAACCGGTCCGGTGAGGTTCCATAGCTCCCGCTGCTCGCTGGGGAGGGAAAAGGTGAGGAGGAGGTGCTTTGAGATTTTTGTCTTACCCCTTCCCCCCCCCCCCCCTAACCCCAACCACCCATTTGTGTGTGTGTGTGTTTTCTTCTTCTACTAATAAGCAAATAAGTAAGTAAGTTGTCGGGGCGGCGCGCGTATGAAAGATGACCATTTCATTTTCATAGATATTTCAGGAATTTCCGAGTTCCCCCCCATCCCCCCACGCCACCCGTTTGGGAGGAGGGGGGGGGGCGTTCCAAAATCAAGATGAACGAGCGGTTTCCAAAGGGGATGCGACGATCCTGCTGCAAAGCCTGACCAGTCAGGGGCTGGTAGCGATCGTAAGGCCGGTGCTGCAGCATAAGAAAAGCTTAGGGGGGCATGTATTTACGTGTGACCCCGCGCCGACCGAACGTCCCGAATATCGACGCCGACGTGTGTGTGTGTGCACCTTAGACGATCGACTCCTCACTTGCCGGAAAAAGGGGAATTGTAGTGGGCATGAGCGCCCGCGCGCGCGCGCACACACAGGTTTGTGTGGTAATTTCATTATCACCTGTTTGGGATGGATGAGGCACCGCCCGCTCGGCCCCTTGGCAAGAGCAAACATGGGCACCAGCGAGTGTGGACAAGTAATGCCGGCTAGAAAAGCGAGAGAGAGAGAAAAAGGGGACACAACGGTGGGACAGAAAAGAAGAAAAATAAAAACAACCGCTGGACAACCTCGCCACGGACCGCATTGAAGAAGTGCATCCGGGAGGGTCGAAAGCGACCACCGACCAGACCAGGTGGAGGGAGAGGGGTGACGGGAGACGCAAACCGTCGCATTCCGCATCGGAACCCGGGTCGAACACACTGTGTCCGCCCGTTCCCATTCCCGTCCAACCTTTCCGAACCACCGAATAACCCGCCTGGATCAATAACCCGAGTCCCTCTTCTGTTGCCGGTGTTCCGACCAACTTTCGGGCTCGAAGATTGGTGTTCTGAGGAGGGTTGGGCGTAAGGGCGACCCCGGGACGGCCGGGGCTCGCTCGAACCCACTCGGGAGCGAAATTAATCATACGTTACAGAAAACCCCACGAAGCCATAGGGTTGCCGGAGGACGCACCTGAAAAGGCGTTTCCCGACCAGCCAGGAAGAGGCCCAACACCTGCGCGATGTGGGGACCTCTTATCAGTCACAATCCGAATGGTGATATTGCCCAATGCGCGACCCACAAAAAAATAACGCTCCATCAGCAAAATGGGGCCGCGAAACGATGGGAAAACGATGGGAAACTTTCCCAAGCAACAGTGAAGAAAATAACACCCCAAAAATGTCCCCAAAAAAAAAGCTGCATTCATTGAATGCCTACAGCCAGCGGCTTATTGGTGTGGCTGTGTGGCTGCGTGTGTGTGTACGTGTGTGTGTGTGCTTAACACCCTCACGCTTGTGGCCTTTCTTTGTCTTCTCCACCCAAAAAAAACATCCAACACTGGCGACCGACAATTGTTCCTGACACCACCACGGTACATAATCACACCCGCCCGCCCTGAAACATGATCCCCACCCTCTCGCTGACCCTCACCTCCTCCCTCCCCTCCACCAGTAGACCCCTTCTGCCGCCGACGAAATCCTCGATCGAGGGGATCGTGCGCGCGTTTCGTACGAGTGCTTCCAACGCGCGGATTGTTTCTTTTAATTTTCAATTCCCAATGATTGGCACCTGCAACCACACCATCAAAACCGTTGCGGAGGTGTACAACGCGTGTGTGTGCATCTCTCTGTGGGTGATGTTGTTGTTGCTGCGCGCGCGAGGGACAGAAATGTGCATTCCCGACGGGATGAACGGTGGTGCCGAAGCCAGCCACGATCCTGCTTTTTGGAGGGCAGCCCCGGGGGGTGGGTGGGAGGAATCGGTTGAAACCAGAAAAAGGTGAGAATTTTTTAAAGAACCTCATAACACGAGCTCACACCACGGGAGTGTGAGAAATCGTAGGCGGAAGTTCGTCCCGAACCGCGGGAGGAAAGATCGTTATCAAACGGGTGGGGTGGTTGGGGAGGTGGAAGGGTGTGAAGAGATTAATAATGCTGAGAGTGAGCGAGAGAGAGAGAGAGAGAGCGCGCGAGACGAGGATGGAAAAGGGCAGCAAAATAATACACTCTGGTTTGGCCCTTCACAGAGACTCCAAAAGGGAGTCAAACATCGTTCGCATCTACTGACATGCTACTGACGGCGTGCGAAGGGCGTGCTCCCTTTGGCTCCAAAACGCGCCGACCCCCTCCTTCCCCCACCCCACCATTACCCTCTTCATCACCCAACCCCCACGTGGAGTTTTTCATCGCTCTTGTTATTGATTCCGCTTTATGCGCCCTTTTTAGCATACCTTTCTTTTTTTTCTCTTTTCTGTTTTGCTCCCCCGGTACACGTACACGTGATATTATACACCTGGAGGGCATATTCAATCGTAATAATCCGCATCCCCCCATCCCCATCCCCATCCCTGTTCGTGTTCACACCCCCTCCTCCTTTGCGCGCATATTGGGTGGGAAAAATTCATATTTCGATCAAAAGGCCGCGCGAGACGGTGCAACTGAAGCCAACGAGATTCAACGCGTCGTGACGCAAATCTGGCCACACACACACACACACGAGGGGGAGAGCAAACCGAAAGAAGGGCCTTTTCCATTAGCAGCTGCTTGGAAGCCCCGTTTGGAAGTCGGTCTGCGTCCTTTTGCAACCGGGATGCGAGGTGCTAAGGAGCCTATCAGGAGGGCTTATACCTTTGCTTATTTTTTTTCTTCTGCCTTTCCCGTGACTTACCGAAGCGGTGAGAAAAGGGTCTCTCGCACGTTGGGATGCCATTTAGGGATGGATCGGACCGACCATCGAATACGAATGTTGCGCTAAAGAGCGTGTGTCAAATCGCGCTCCAGCCCAGTGATTCATTCTCCCCGAGCGTAACGAATCCAATTCGCGAATCGACCGCACACACTTCTCGGAAAAGGGATCGGAAAAGCTGGTGCCCTTTCCTGATGCCTGGGGGTTGGGTGTTTTGTGTAGGGGATTTTCGAAAACGAGCCCACAAATGATAGCAATTTACACACGGCGGTCCTGCTGCTAATAATAAGCAAGTCTCTTCTCCTTCGCTGGAGGTCCTGCGGGATTGATACACAAAACGCACGCGTGTAATAATTAAACTCAAACACAGCACGGGTATTTACACCCACATTGCTCTCTCGGAACACAGCAACCCCCCGAAACATAGAACACCGCCCGGGGCGCGTTCGTCAAACAAACCAGCGATTCTCCGCCGTAATTGATGGCAAATAATGCTCGAAAAACACGACCAAACAAAAGCTTGTTCTCCCCCCCATTTGTCGAAAATGGCGCGCTTTCCTAATGACGTCGCTTTTTCCGCTTCCCACTGCGTTATCTGCATTCTTTCCCGCCACGGGACGGTGGTGTTGGTGTGTTTGTTTCGCCAGATTACACCCCCGCGTTTGGGGGAGGGATTGTTTTTTGGTTTATTTTTCCAACTTTCCTCTTTTGTGTTCCCTTGCGTTTGTTTTGTTGCGCGGGCCGTATTCGGAAATCTCGCGCTAGTGTTCGATGTGTGTAAGAATTTTTTGCATTCCTTCCGGGAAAGAAAAGCCACTCACACACACATACACACGTGTAGGACTGCATTCCTCACCCCATCTCGAGGGTGGAGGGTTAAGGGCTCAAAAGCCCACCCCGGTATGGCCGTGACTGCCAAAAACAAAACACAACAACAAGGAAAAAAACAAGCGTGATTCCATCATCCTCATTTACCGTGGGCAAATATTATCTTTGGAAGGCCCCGGGCCCCGAGACCAGGGCTGGGGATTGTAGCTCCTTTTAAATAGAGAGAGAAGAAGAAGAAGAAAAAAACGGCAATACATCATTATCGAGGGTTGACGCCGACGGCCCGGACGGAACCCCGGACAGAGTGCCAAATGTGTGTTTGCGAACGCCTACACATTCGTGTGCGCGCGTCTCGAGGCTGTGTGATACCCAACATAACCTCTAGCACGGAGGTGTGTTGCCGGTTTTAGGCGAAAAGTTCACACTCCAAAACCGGCAAACCGAGCTGATGAGACCAGCGAAAGCGAGTGAGAGAGAGAGTGAGAGAGAAAAGCAAAACAAAAAAAACAAAAGCGGCCACACACGGCTGGTGGACGTAATTTTCGTCGGATCGCTGCAAAGTCAATAGTCGGCGATGAAGGAAGAACTAGAAACAAAAAAAAAGGAAAAAGCGCTCATACACGCACACACAACAAGTTTGTAAAATGCAGAAAAAAAAGTGCTCGGGAAAAACAAAACCAAAACAAAACGGCACCAGAGAGCCAAAAACAAAAAAGAAACAAGCGTCCAGGTGAAAATGAGTCGGAAAAAGGAAAAGGACGAGCAGAAAAAGAAGCAAACAAACGCCGTTTGAGAAGCGAATGCATTTGCGAGAGTGTGTGTGTGTGTTTTTATATATTATCCCGCTGCTTTTTTTTTATATACAAGCAAGGACACACCTCGGGTACACTTGAGACATTGCAACCGAGAAAGATGAAGACACCAAAAAGGGCCCAAAAACAAAAAAAAGAGCGAACACAGCGAAACAATTTTCGCCCTGCCAAGTAAATGAGTACGCCCTTGAACATCCGAGAAAGTGACGACGGTTCGAACGCTCATGCCCCGTTCCAAAAAAAAAAAAAAGGTAAAAGGACCCACCGAACTCGGTCACACAGCGCGCAGTCCCTTCACGCGCCAGGCCCAAGGGTTTGGGCGGAAAAATGCGCCGCCAGACAAAGCGAAAATCAAACATCGCGACCGAGGCACGGGAAAGCCTGGGATGGGAGGCCCGCGTCCAGCACAACGGACGCCGGACATTTTTCAAGAAGGCAAACGGGAATGGGAAAGAAAAAAATCCCAACCCAACGCGCCACCGCCGGAGGAGCACGCAAACATAACTAGGTGGCGAACATGGAAAGCGCCTCTTCCCTGAAGAAGCGAGACCTCCTTCGAGAGGAGCTTGGACAATGCCGACGGCGGATGGTTTCGAGGTTCAAGTGCTAATAGGTAGTAAGTCGACGAACTGGCCAACAACGCCAAACGCAGGCAGCTATTAGAGGGAGCAAAACCAAACCAAAAAGAACTACAGCTAACCTCTCGATGGAGACCGCTTTTTTTTCTTTTCGTCGTGGCACACACCTTGCCAGAACGGAAGGTGTTAAAGATGATGGAACTTCTAGCGGGGTCCCGAACCCGAAAGCGAGAGGGCACTTGAGAGCAACAACAAAAAAATGGAAAACGGAAAAAAAGCTAAAACCAACCACAGCAAGTGGTCCTTTTGTTGCTTCCTTGAGATGAAGAAACAACAAAAAAGAACCCATCCTCTTTGCGCCCGAATGCCCGTCCATGCGGGTGCGAAATGCACGCAATTGCACAGAACTAGCCCAATGAAACAAAAGCACAGGGTCTGGCGCTTTTGATTGCAACCAGTAAAAAGAATCCAACACAAAAAAAACACACAACCAAACGAGAAGCCAAATTGAGCGATCTTCTCGGCACTTTTCAACGCACACTTTTCGGTTCCGCGTCCTCGGAGGTTCGGGGTCGTAAGGTGATGGAGTCGATGGAGGATGTAGAAGGAGGACAAAAAAAAGCTGACACGTCAAAACACACACACACGTGCGCGTCTACAGCCGCATGCAATCCGGGGCGGGCGAAAAGAAGCTCGAGTTCGGGTGAACGAGAAGAAGGACATCTTAAGCGCGGACGAGAAAACAGTGTTCAATAGCCAAAGCTCGTCCGGCGGCGGCGGCGGCGGTGGCTGCATTCAAGCCTCCCTTCTAAAATGTTGGCGTTTTCACCCCCTCTCCCCACCCACCCACCCCCCCCCAGTTGAGCCTGTTGCTCGGGCGCTGTGTTGTGTGTGCGATATGGTGTTATTTACATTTCACATTCTTTGTGCAGTTGCTGCTAAGGTCTACTGCTGCTGCTGTGGCCAAGATGGCGTGCTGGTGGTGTGGTCGCTTCAACGTCTTTTATGCTGCTGGTGCTGCTGGTGCTGCTGCTGCTGATGCTGCGGTCACAATTGCCACCAACCGATGCCCCGAGTTTCCATTTCTTACCTACTCAACGCGTTTTGTTTCGTGATATTTCACCCCGTTTTTTTTTGCCGCCTCCTGAGATTCATCTTCCGCCCTTTATCTGCTTCAGTCGGGGAGGGGGGTGGGTTGATGATGATGATGATGGGGGGTGGGAGGGAGTTCTCCATCACCACTCCTTCTCCTCATCCCCCGCATCGAGTGGTGGTTTATTATTTTTTTTCAAACGCGGGAGAGCTGCTTTCTTTTCAAAAAAAAAAAACGCTGCCTATAGCATTTTCCTCACTTGGTTTTAAACGGTTTGGTCGGCGGTGGGAGCATAATAAACCGCGTGCAGCACACACCCGGCGGTTGTGGTGTTCCTGCCGTCCCCTTTAGGACTGCATTTCCATCCTTTTGTGCGCGCCCCGTCATCCTGTTGAGCTTCCCAGCGAGAGCGCTCCAACCCGAGGAGGGCGGCTAAACCACACGGGTTGAAGAAGGCGTATTATTTCTCCATTTTCAACCCCCCTAAACGTAACTTACGCGAAACCGGGCTGGCTGGTTGGGCGATTGAGCGATCCAAAAGCGCAGCAAAATGTATAAATATATTTTTATATATCGCCATCTCATTAAGCTAATGTCCATTTAATGAAATTAACTATTACCGGCAATGGTTCGCTGGAGCCCATTCCCATTCGTCACGCTGCCGCCAACGAGAGAGCCCTCATCCAGCAGCTTGATTCAACGAGCCCCAGCATCGACGGAGGACGACGGGCATTAGGTGGCCCCGTTAAAAAGTGAAACAAAATTGAATTTTCGCCGCACCAATCACACTTAACGTGACGCCGCGCGCGGTGGATTGGGAGCTTGAATTCTAGACATTGCTAAATAGCAGGGTGGTGGCTCACCTTCGCAAGGGTTAGCGGGTTGTGCACACCAGACCCAGCAAAGCTCATTAGATCCGCGGGCAAAATGGAAAACCAAACCAAACGGCTAGCCCCTTGTAGCCGGGGACGCGACTACGAGCCAAAGGGGATGCGTGGTGTACGGTTTCGAACGTGTTTGCGAAGAGAAACCCCGGCGCGCGAGTATGCGGGTTTGAGTTTTTTTTTTGTTCGATAAGTTCATGGAGCCCCAAAAGGGTGGGGGACGATGACTTAACCGTCATTCAGAAGCGTGGTTAACCCCTCGCTAATTGCTAACTAAGCGATATGTTATTTCAACCTCGATAAACCGACTCCAAAGCGGGTCGCAGACGGCGCGTCCTGATCGAAGAGTGGCAAGGATATTGCACCGTCCAGCGACCGAAGAAGAGGGAATGTTAATGTTCAATCACCGTTAATGTGACTCCGAAACGGGTCGCAGACGGTGCTTTGATGGTTTGCTGAATTGAGGGAAGGATATTGCGCGGTCTATCGATAGCTGGAGCGTCGAAAGGCACGTATGATCGCTTCAAGTCGATTGACAACATCGCCTTCTATCGTGATATCACGTTGCGCACCTGTTCACGCGTGCGCACACTAACGCGGAATGCCAAAAGATCAATAGCAATTTGACATTTGCTCTCGCAGCACACTTCAACCGGACGCAGCACGCAAACGATGGTAACGCGTCTTTTTTCCAACCATTCCACACACGAGCCAGGACCAACGAGGGAACATGGTTTCGTTTGTCTGTGGGCATTCGATTACCAATGGCCAAGCGCAAGCAGGCTAGGCTGGCAGTAGTAATGGGCGTCGCGACGACTAGAAAGTCATTCGAGTTTATTTCACCCCTTGATCACCACCCCCCTCCCCCCACACCAATCCCTTGCTCACCCTTCAAATTGCTGTGGCGTGCGAGGTCACATTTCGTCTTTAAGTGGTGTCAATTTTTCTTCAATGAAATTGACACAAAATCTCACATGCAAACACACTTTACCCAGAAGGGGTGACGAAGCCGGCAAGAAGAGGGGGGGGGAGGTGTTGTGGAGACTGAAGAGCCCCCGCAGGGGTGCGATTTTTCTTCTTCTGCTTCGTTTTAATTGCAAAACGGTAGCCACACCACGCGGTGCAAATTGCGTTGGTACACGCCGAACGGCGGGAGGAGGATTTCAAAACAGCACGCAGGCAAGAACCGATGCGCAGTTTGCGGTAGAGCAACGGAAATAGGCTCGTTTGTTTGCGGTTTGAGGCTCACACAAACCGGGGGCCATTCTTGTGACATAACGTTGAGAGAGTAAGGGAAAAGGTGCGAACGAACGCATTCCAGAGTCGATGTGTTTTACAAGGGAAATCGAAAGAGCCATTTAAGTAGCATTATTTAATCAAAAACCCAGTAATAATCTATGATTTATCAATCGAAGTCGAATGTATAAATCGATACATCATCAATTAAAAGACATATTTGGGCAAATAAATCATACTAAGAGCTTCATAAAAATTGTAATAAAATGAACACGTCTCGCTCAATCATCGTAAAACAGAATTGAAACAATCAATTCTTCGCAAAAGGGGGAGAATGAAATTTGTCCATAAACATCAAAACTCACTGCAAATGTTGCAGCCTTAAAAGCCACCACTCTATCAAACCCCAAAACCATTAGCGCCTCTCGCCGGACGGCTCGTAATGAAAAACGTCAAGTTACGCTTCTCTGCAGTTACATCCTCTGCTGCAAATCTCGCAAAAAAACACGAGAAGCTACTACACACACATACGGCTGGCACACGACGACGGTGGTGCAGTATGGTTTGCAACTTTATTTCACTTTCTCTTCGCGCAAATTGCTGCAACGACAGGCCACGGTAAACCACGATGGCGCATTCGATTTTGCATTCATTTTATTTATTCAACTTCACCTCTCGGGCAAGCGGTGGGTTTGACGGCGCTGTTAATTAAAATCACTGATGCCATCATCGTATCAATCGGGCGTCTCCTTTTTGGCCGCAAACGGGGAAAGGGAATTACCCTGGACTCTGGATCGAAGTGGTGATGATTTTTGCGATTTAACTATAGACGAAATCAAGGGAATGAGCAAACGGAAACAACGACTGGCCGTTCCAAATCGATGGCAACGCCAAACACGCTCTCTCTTCAGGGATCGCGATAAGCCCTGTTTACTGGCAGCAAAATATCAACCCCAAAGCGCCCTTTTAAAATGCAGCATATTCCATCAGACGCTTGGCCCACGGAAAAGCACCACAAAAACGGCAACATCACCCATCACTTGTGTCGTCTAACGGTGCGCGCCCGTTTTGGTTGTTTTCGCTCATTTCCCGCAACGGGAAACGTAATTTCCGCACGGCAGCACCATGTGCACACGGCAGTGCTACGGGGGTCACCGGGAAAACATGACTTTCGTCACACGGGACATCGAATTTGTTCGCCATCCTCTGCCAAGGGAAAGGACATTTCGCAAGCTACGGTGTTTAAAATCCAATTTGCAGCGTGTTTTATCGTGCGGTGGGGTTTGGTGATTGAATATCCATCCATCCAGTCGTTTCCCTTCGACGCGATTCAATGAAGGGGTGTTTTTTTTAATATAAAAAAAGGAATTTAAACCGATAGG
Source organism: Anopheles nili (assembly GCF_943737925.1). Lineage (NCBI taxonomy): Eukaryota > Metazoa > Arthropoda > Insecta > Diptera > Culicidae > Anopheles > Anopheles nili. The sequence continues at coordinate 61,661,597 of NC_071291.1, forward strand.
TGAGAGATGGGGCTATTGGTGGTGAAAAAGGGCTATCAAAAAATCATTCCCTTTTAATGGTACAAACAATCGCATGCTTAAGACACGATTTCATTCAATCAATAAACTTCACCGCTCAGTTTTTGTTTTCTTCCACTCGAAATGATGGATAACACAATCGAATCGAATTTTCCGGGAAACACCACGTGTACCTCCGCCCGAAAAGCGTATCCTCATGCATTAATAATCGCCCGCACGAAAGAATGTCGACACACAATCCTGGTAACCGTCCAGTCCGAAAGCGAACAATGGCTAACGAAACGCTTACCAAACATATGTTTTTCCCAAATCATCCTTGACTTAATTATGAGCCACGCATTCCCAATCGGCGGGTATCGCAATCGATAATCGGAAAGCACCGATATAAATCCACGAGGTCCTCCCAAGGGTTTTTGATGATGCAACGCGCGATTAAGCCGCAACGAAGGCGCCGGGGTCCGCTCGTTTTAAAAGGTTCACCCAGCACCGCGGAGCAAGGGCGGAGTTTGGTCGATAAAAATAAAACAATACATCATTCCGTGGACCGGGCTTCGGGGTCGGGGCTAATTGCAGTACAATTGTCAACCTCCCCACACCAGGGCCCATTTGTAGGCCAGCTGCTGCAGCGACGAAACGAGGAGTGGCGGTGGCGGACCAGGGACGGTTTGAAATCTGCCCCGAAAAAGCCACGTGACGGGGAAAAAGGGAACGCAGGAAGAGATACGCACGAAATTTGCCAATGCGCGGTGCACACAAAAGTGAAGGGACCCGAGATGTGTTAATGGCCTTCCCTAATGAAGGAAAATGCTTTTGTTCCTCGATCTTCTTGTTTTTCTCTCTCTCTCTCTCTCTCTCTCTCTCTCTTTTCGCCCTTTTTGTTGGGTGTCGTTGTTTTTCTCGCTTTTCGAGGAATTTTACAATACTGATAAGCCCCCCGAAGAGTGTCGGCATTAAACACACGCACGCACGCACGCACACACGAACAACACGCACCGCGCCATTATCGGTTTGTGAGGAAGACCCTTTTTCCAGGACATTCGGTTGCACCGGAAAGCCACCGTGATACCGGGGGATAATAAGAAGAGGAAATAGAGAGGGAAAAAAAACCAACAAATTGGCTTCCAACTGGTGGTGAGCTCATTAGGAGAATTAATGTACGGTTACCGTACCGTCGTTCTCGGACCCGAGTTTCTAGCCCTTCTGCGCTAGGTCCTTCCCAACCGGATCGTCCTGTGGCCGCCTGTGTGTGGTATGCGACGCTCACCGGGGGATGCATTCTCGGTCAAGGCTTTTCACGAGGTAGCCCGTGCATTAGAAGATCGATGATTATCGATGTCCCGGTGGTGATGATATGGGGAATTGTCTCCGGGTTTTCGTACCACCGAGAATCCGGGTTTGTTCGAGACGTTCCCGACACGATGTCAAGTGCGGCAATTTTTCATTCCACACGCACACGATCACATACTTGGAAGCTCGATCGATCGATCGGAGGCAAGATCGATAGTGCTTTTCCTGGTGCAAGGCAAGCAAATGGAACATTAGAGTGACATCTTGACAATCGGGAATCGTTTTCTTTTGGGATTCTGAAACATTATTTGCTCGAGTGCTCGCCCGACCCACATTATACACTGTTCAGTTAACAACTAACCCAACCCGTTTATGGCGTACAATCGGCATCCATTACGGCTCCTTCCCTGGCTTAATGCGCAGTGATACAAAACGAGCGTAATTACAAGCTCTTTAATCAAGTTGTTGTGGTCCAACATCTCATTAGAACCTGTCTTCTTCTGTCGTGAAGCGCCACAATCCAAAGTTTGCCCTCGGGAGAGTGTGCAATCACACCATCCCCGGAGGACCCGTCACCGAAACAGGAGCAAAACCGTCCAATCTTCAGACAACTTGCGGCGCCACGCTCTCCCATGTCGCAATACCCATGTCCAGCGCGAGCGCGATATCACGAATGTACCGACATAAAAACCTGTCAGCAGCACTTGCAGATAGCGAAGTGCGGTCGTCTGCTGGCACCGGGAACCCTCACGACTCGTGGCGGCATCTTAATCCATTTACTCCCAGCGGAGCACGGATCAGAACGTCTCAGACGTCTCTCAGACGTTCGCCCTTCGGCGACGTCGGATTAGTTGGTTGCCGGTTGCACCCGCGGCCGTTTCCCTTTTTTTGCTTTAAAAGTCAATTTGCCATCAATTTATCATCGAGCATTAATCTGCGCAAAACAAGAAGGAAACGAGAAAAAAAAAGCAAACCCATCCTCCGGGAGGACGATGACGCTGACATCTTCTTTGACATTTGCCGCACCGGTGGCTTGGTCTTTGGATTTTTTGCTCTCTGGTTTGTCTGGCGCACGCTGAAGGGATGTACCTTTTGGCCCTCTCGTCGGTTTATCTGACTCGAAGCACACATACAGGGCCTTGGAAAGCGGAAATCCCCAGGAGAGTGCATTTCGAGCCCTGTTCTGATGCGTTTACGCTTGCGCTTTAGCCCGCGTGTGTGTTGTTATTCCACCGTTGAGGAAGACGGAGACGACAACCTACGGACATCCGAAGTTAAACCCGGCCACGTCAGTGATCTTCGTTAGTGGCCCTTTTTCTTTTCGGCCCTATGCACACACACACACACACACACACACGCATTCGCCGGCTGCCACAAGAAACAATGTGCATACACCTACTCGGCGTTGTTGTTCTCCTTTCACTCATCTGCCTGTGGCTTTCGTCCCCAACCCGGCTTTTCGGATCCCGTGGCAGTCTGTGCGCCCACACGTTGATCTTTGGGATAAATGCCCTTCGCCGCGAGCCGCCATACCGCGACCGGGCCGGGAAACATTGGGAAAAGCGGCCCCGAACAGAAGAAAAAAAAAAGCTCACCTTCTCTGCATTGATCCGCTCTTTGGCATTGGGTTGACAACTTTCTCTGGTGCACATACCTTCGGACAGTGGGGGAGGTGGTGTTGGGAGTAGGGAACAAGGGCTTCTTCCGCGTTCCGATGCCCTGGCCCTTTTTGGTTGTGGAGCAGGTGCGCAAGCCCGAGAAAGAGAGAGAGAGAAAGCCACGAGGACAAGCTTTGTCTCCTGCTGATCTTCAGGTCAGGTTCCTCCGGGAGTGAGGACCATCTAAGAGTAGAAGGTGGCGGCCACGGGATCGGTAGATAATTCTCGCTAACTCTTGTTCACCCCGGGGGGGGGGGGGGACATCGGACTACCCCCCATGGAAGCTGTGTGTCACCGAATGCACCAAAAAAAAAAAACCGGCTGAGCTGAGCACCCCCGGGGAAAAAGAGATCGTTATTGTTCTAGAACCGTTTTGGAACGGCTGAATCGATGAGGCAATTGATTCGACGGGGCTGACTTTCGACGGGTTTTTGGCCCGTTAACAAGGTTAACGGAAACGGTTTGTCCTTTTAAGTTCCGACCCAGCACGGGTCGGTTCGCCAGGTGAGACGCAATCAATACCGATCGCATCCGACGACACCCTCCATGGTGCTCATGGCAGGATCACGGTAACAAAGCGCACAACGCAACGCAACCGGCGGGTGAGAAAGAAAGTACCGGCCTAACGCGTGGTGAAAGCAAACGGCTGCCCGGTGAGATGATGGTGACAATTGTGTGGCGTTTTGGGAACCCCGGCGGGAACGTGAACATGAAAAGACCACCGGGCCGTAATCAAGCCCAAGGTTTGCGGAACCATCACGCCCTTACCCTGGCAGCTGATGGCCAACAGCCGAACAGCCAGCTGTGGTCAATGGCCAAGGATCAAACGGCCCACACACCAACACAGCCACACGGAAATATGCTACATTGTTGCCAACAACGGTTTGGGGGCGCACGCGATAATTGACAGGTCGTCTACGGACCGATCGGGGGCGAGATTTACAACCGATCGTAATCATTATTTATCATCCACCCGAAATATTGTGGCAGGCGAGCCAGGGCGAAGGATTCGCATCTCGAAGAGCACGAGAAGTCTTGTAGGGGACCGTCTCGGTGGAATGTGAAGAATTGATGTATGGCTCACGACGCGCTCGAGCTCGGTAGGCAAGGAATTCTGTTGGTATTCTGTTCTTGCCCGATTCCGATGTCTTCGAGACCTCCATTCCGATATTTCCTTCGAGACAAAAAGCCACACACGCACTTTGGGGCGGCACTTGTCACAACAGCGAGAAGGATAAAGCTTTAAACAAATGAACAACCTTCGGCGATGGTTTGACATCATGAGACCCGCGTAGCATCCCGGAGAAGTCCATCCAGCGGAATTTGCCGCGTCTTGGTGGCACGCTGGAATTCGAAACCACCGACACCACCCAGGAAGGCCGCACACACGCGGGTATTTCGTCTTGCAACCGCGAAATGCACACGGATTCCGTGTGCTCACAAGCATCCCTCCCTCTCTCGGTTGGCTTCGTAAAGGTAAAATATTGACTTATCGCTCTTCTGGCGCTCTTCCACGCCTGGAATGCACAGGGGGGCCGCCGGCCTTCGGAAACCGGACACACAATCGTGCCGCAATTGACGCAAAACGTGGTGAGGTTATGTTGTCTGTTTTCGCTGTTGTTTCGTTAATTTTCGGTAGCCAAGTGCCGGGCGCGCGCGGCACACGTCGCGATAGTACATCTTTTTCAGCGACGTGCGTGTGTTTAACATGACACCAAAACGTTGCCGCCATTTTTCATCCTGCCAAGTGAAGGCGGGCAGAAAGGAATCTTTGGCGAGGGAGGGAGACATCCGAAGAAAACCATAGCGCACCGTAAGCGGTAGCCCTCCCTCGGTGGAAAATAAATAAACGAAATTAACTTGGCGCAAAATAAGAAGTAAAGAGAGAGCAAAAAAAAAACAGGGTGACGAGGACCCGCACAACCCGAAATTGACAACGATGAGTGACAACCGCCTGGGGGTGGCTTGTGTGGGCCGTCAATCGAGAGAGAGAGAGAGAGAGAGAGAGAGAGAGAGAGGGCGTGAGATAATAATGCAAAGAAGAGGATCGAAAAAGGGTGGACACGAAAATAAATGAAATTTACAATTCAAAGCACGTACCACGGAGTGAGACACCCACCGCCCGCTAAGCGTGACAATCGAGCGTTGGCTTTTTTTTTGCTTAATGTTTTCCTTGAAGCCTCGATTAATTAATTTGAGCGGACGCAAATGCCAAAAGCGGCCGGCCGCCCGTTGGCGGGAAAAAATAATAATTCAGTGCGGGCGATCAAAATGAAGGATGATCGAGGCACGTCGCGGCGGTGACCAAACATGAAAGCGAGAAGCGAAGGCACACACGGAGGAATGCGAAAAAATGAAGGCAACAAAAAAAGGGGTTAAAAAAACACACGCAAGAAGACACCCAAGCAAAGGAACGCACAAAGTGTGTCAGGGAGCAGAGCAAAGTATTAGCTTAAGCTAATTGGCGCTGATGGAAACATCAAAATCTTTCATTGATGCGAACGGGGGAGCGCCCGGGAGCTTTCTGCAACACGCAATTACGCGAATAAACGAACGTGTCATCCGATACGTCCTCGAAGGACCCCACACACAGACGGTCAGAGGCGGCAGGACAACACCACGAGCGAGATGCGAGCCGCGTGCGTTAAATGCTACACAATTTTTCTTTTTTTTTCTTGGTTTTTTTGTTGCTTGTCCACGCACTCGTTTCGGTGCCGTCTGCAAGGAAATTGATATCAATGCCGACCGAACGGACATGGTCGGGCATATTTTAATAAATACATTAAGTTATTTCGTATGCCAGGACCACTTAACGTGGCGTTACGCGGAAGTCACAACATGCCAAATGCGGTGGTCTCGAACACACACGCTCGGTATCTGAATGGTGGGAACGTTTTTTTGTTAACGTTTCAATCGAGGAAGACGGAAATAATCGGCACCATTTTTGACCTAGCTTGGACTTGCTGTGAAAGATTTTATGCGAGTTAATTAACTATAATTTGAACGTCACGTCACAATTAAAGAACCCTCTCTGAAAGCTTTGCGCAATAGCGATATCACCAGCAATGAAACGACGATGAAGGGAAATTTATGTGACTTTATTGAACTCTGTAAGGGTTTTGAAGGGGAGTTTAAGAAGAAAAAAAAACATCCAGCTCCATATAAAGAAGCTCGAGCTGGCTCTGCATGAATTCCGTTTAATTGGAATGGGTGTAAGAGGTCCATATTTTAAGCATTGATTTTCACAGGATTAAGCTTCAACCGTCCATTGAACGGAGGAACAAAAAAAGAAGAAGAAAAAACCGCTGCAGCCCAGAATAACTAATAGCATTACGTGTAAAAGGTCGCCCATGATAAATGGATCAGTGATAAAATATCATTCCGATCGCGCCTTTTGATGATCCCGGTGGGATTCGTGGTGCCCCTGAAAATCGAACCAAACACACAAAAGCACGAAATGCATCGGTTTCTGCTCCTCCCCGGGGGTGGTTGGTTTCCCGGCGCGAGAATGCACGCCCGAAGAAAAGCGCACCACGAGCTCTTCTCTCTTCCAGAGCTGCCGGATCGATCGATCGGTTATCCAATTTTCGATCGGCAGTTTATGATTGGGTTTCGTATTTCATTTGGCGCCACGGGATCGTAAAATCTGATCCCGCGTGTGTCTCGTAGGGATTCCTTCACCGTGGGTTCATGGGTCTGGGTCTGAGACCAGCAACCTCACGGGTGCTTAAAAATGCATCCCAATCTAAGCTGATCAGTTCGATCCCACACAATCGAGCCTTCTTTTGGGGGGCGAGCGGACGGACTCAAGCACCTTTTGCAGGCTGTGCATATGGCCAGGTCCTGGAAGCACCCTTTCTAACCATTTTTCCGCTCGTAAAGGTATACGAGCGAAAGCATTTAATTACATTTTCAAACACCCTTAATTGTTCGCTTCTAGTGCATGGTGGGATCGTGCCAGCGCTAATGAAACTACACCTCCAGCTGCCACCGTAAAGGATACTCTCGCGTGAGAGCAATCCGGAGAAGTGCACTTTAAAAATGCATCCAAATAAAGCCATCTTCCCGGGGCATTCCATCCGTCAAGATGTCAGGTAGGGCAAAAAGGGTTACGTCGCGTGTTGAGACGAATAAGCACACGAGAGAGAAAGAGAGAGAGAGAGAGAGAGAGAGAGAGAGAGAGAGAGAACCCTGACGTACCTATTTCTTCTAAATTACCCGAGACTAATCAACGCATCAACAGACCCAAAGGGGCGAAAATGGAAATCATCGCCGTGGGAACGGGACCACCCCTAAAGGACACTCGAACGGGGAAAGCGATCGGCATGTGCGTGCGTGCGTGTGTTCTGTGGAAAAATATGATTTAAAAAAACCCACCACTAAGAACACACACTTCACGCGCGGTAATTTTTAAGCGGAAGAAATTAAATGCACCCAAGGTGAGCTCGCGTGCGTTTGCGCGCGCGTGCACGAGTGTGTGTGCATGTGTGTGTGGTCGGTCGAGTCATTTCATAAGCTCACGCACAGCCAAACAGAACGCCCAAAAAAAAAACGGACCTTCTCCCCCAACATCAGAACCGTCTGCCGACCGCAAAATGAGCCGCCGACACACGGGAAAAAAGGCGCGCTGGAAATCTTCTCGCAACGCCCTTTGGGAAAGGGCGGAATCGTTCTCTTCTGAGGAGCGATCACTCGCGACGTCTGTTGGGTTATTCCGTATGATTGCTTTTCCACACCAGCCTCCCTCCCCCCTCACCACAAGGCAACCCGAGCGAGAGAAGAAGAGAGAGAATCTCTCCAGATCCGACACTTCAAGGCCCACCACCGACGTTTGTGAGGCGATCGCAACAATATGCAGTGGCAGCGGGCGTTTGCAGTGCGTTGATGCACCACCACCTCCCCCACCATCCACCCCCACCCGCACTCACACACGCACACGCAGAACCCATCATCGCTGTGGCGCGGCAGCAGCAGGAATAAATAATACAACAGCAACAAAAAAAACAGAAATCGTTAAATGTTTATGGGTGTTATTTTCCTCACTTTGCACACACGCACGAACGCACACACACACACACACACACACACACAAAAGCACACGAGCGAGCCAAAATAACTTAATTCTTTTTAACGCCGCACCGCGCGGATGCCGTGCAAGAATTGGCCCGCCTCGGTGTTTCCATTTTTCTGCCACTTTTCCACCGCCACGGTGGCGACGGCGACGGCGGCGGCAGCGAAGGTGTTCAGGATGGCCGGTTTTGGGCTTCCTTCTTGGGTTGCTACCTTTCCGAGCCCTTGTGCCTTCTCTTTTCTGCCGGGGTGGTTGTGTGCGCACTTGCATATTTTTCCCGCTTTTGTTTTGCGGGTTCCTTCTCGAGCGAGGGCCGATTTTTCCTGCCGCCCCTTGAGTTCGCTTATATCGAGGGCGAGTCCTTCTGTTGCACCGTTTAGCTTTTAATCTTTTCCGTTTCTCCGCCAGCTCGAGCTCTCTCTCTCTCACTCACTCTTCCTGCCAATTGCTTGCGTGGACGAAGGCAACCTCCTCCTTCACCGGGGTGCTTCATTTTGAAACGCGCGCGCCCCCCTGTTTTCGCTATTAATTTTTCAACCATTTTCTTTCTCCCCACCCCGATGGTGTTCCGGCATTGATTGTTTTCATTACACCCGTCAGACACCGCCGCCGTGTTGCTGCTGCTGCTGCTGCAACCGGTGCAAGAAGGACGGGATCGTTTAGTGGGCATGTTTTTATGCTTGATTATGTCCCTTTTTCGCCCTTCTCCCGACGCTCGATCACACTTTAATGTTTGCCGTTTGTTTTGGGCTCATTATTTGACACCGTTTTACATTCTTTAATCATCGTGGCAACTATGTAATGTGGGCATTAAATTCGCATATAAAAAGAACTGCTAAACTGATGGAGCTTTTTTTGTTCGTCTCTTGTGCTCTTCGAAAGAAAAAGGGCCTCGGGAAAATGCACGAAAAATCCACCCATGGATGCGACATAATTAAGACAATCAAAACACCAACGGCTTACTGAAATAGGAAATTCTAGCACAACGAAAAAAAAAAGCCATTCTTAAGCTCAAACCGTGTCGTCGGGCGTGGTGCTCTCTTTCCTGTTGTCCTTTCTTCATCGAAAATCCTCAACCATCGCCACCTTCAGAGGTGAGGCTGAAAATAGGCGTTTAATGCGTTTTTCTTTCTTCTTTCTTAAACTGCTGCTGCGGCCTTTGTAAACCACACACAACAGTCACACACCTAATCTGCTCTTACAAAAATCCTCTGGACTAATCGCCAATGTGACTGCAATAAAAGGCGGCTTAAGGAAGGCGAAGATGGCTCCATATATGCGTGTGGGTGTGTGAAGGTAACACCCGCTGTCTGAGATCATGTGTGGCGTTGTCCCAAAAGCAAAAAAAAAAATAAACCACAAAATGGGAAGCGAGGAGAGGATGGAAAAAAAATCCCTCGGACCGGAAAAAGGGCTCGCGCAAAGCCGCTGCTAATACCTCGTTATTACCTTTTTCCGAAAAGCGAATCCTATTGGCCCCGGTCGGGGAGGGTTAATAGAAATAGATCCCGTAAAGTGGTCCCGCGGGTGTGAGCTTTTCCCTTCGGTTTGGGTTTGTGTGTGGTACCGCGCTAATCGCTTTACTGCCCTCCTTTACGACGGATGCACTCCTTGACGGGCGGGCGAAGAAATGCGTCTAAATATTTGGAGCGTACGTCACGTGCGACATCGCGCGGTTCATCTGCTCGGACGCTAAGTGTAAACTTTTCGATCGGAACAAACCAGAGATTGTCGCGTGTTTCTTCCCTGCAAGCCACCAATAACTAGCGGAACGATCTCTTAGGACGGCTTATCCTATTCCCACAAAAAAAAGCGATCGGTCGTAATCGGGGACCACCGGGGATAACGAAAAAAAAACCCGAAGGGAATGGGCGCTGAACATCGAAAAAAAACCATGCGCCAAATGAAAGAAAAGCTATAATCTACACCGCTGCGCTGCACGCCGAACAGAAATCAATTTCCGATAATAATAGCACGAAAGAGAGTTGTTCCGCCGGTGGGCTCCACGGTGTGTTTCGCCGAAGGTGCTCACCCAGGAAAGCCTGGGCTATTCCTACGAAAACCGGGTGCCCAACACATACGCACGAGAGCCACCCGATGTGTGGAAATTAAGGCACAAAAGGTAAAGACCAAAAGAAGCATCCCTCTCGCTTCTGGACGGCTGACTCCTTGCGGCTCCTGGAGGCCCCACCGATGATCCTGAGACGCCACGAGATAATATAATTTCGCTGCTCGTTCCATGAGCTTTGTCCTGCCCGCTGAAGGAACTCTGGCATCGCCGGAGCGTGTGTACGAGGATTTCTCGAAAGGCGCTCGCCCGAGGCATAATTAAAAACGACGAGACCAACGTCTCACGGACGCCGGGAACGAGAAATTGGAAATCCCTGGAATTTCTCCGAGGGGTTCTTTACGAGCCGGCCACGGTAACGAGTGTGATAGGTGTGCCGCCTGCCGCCGTGTGAGCTGCTGCAAGGATCAGCTGTGCAAAATCGCGTGGGATTCGAGCAAAAGGCTCGTGACGCGTCGTGGTTGCGCTGTGGATCGATTTTACAACTGCCATAAAGTAACGCGAAAAGCAAGCCCAAAAGGTTACGGAGGGTTTTGTTTTTAGCGAATAACAGGTTGTCGTCCATTTTTGGTGATTTTTGTTGAAATTCCAACCGTCCCCATCGGCTTCGAGCAGCTAGGGTGGGACTAAAATAAGCTGCGCTTGTTAATTGGCTGCAGACCCGTGCAGCATGGCAACGGTATTAATTGACTGGCATTTCCGCATCACATCGCACCATGTGTGTGTGTGTGTGTTTAAAAGCTCAACCATTTAAATGGGAAGATGTTAGACCATTTAAATGGCCCCCAAAAACCCGCTAATGGTACCATTAAACCCTCAACGGAGAGGAAGGTTCATTTGCATCCCCATAATGCGACGGAATCGATCGTGCAAACAGTAAAGTAAACGAAATGAAGCGAAGTGTCACATTGACATGCACCGATCGTGGGATTTCATCGACATCTTCGCCTCCTTGGATCGATCGAAAACCAAAAAATCATGTCACATAAAGCGGTGTAGATGATTCGTCGTGCTGGGAAATTGGCACGGTTGAACACCGGCTCGACGTTGAGGTTTGGATGAGGCTTAAGCATGAAGGAAAATGAGCAGAAATGAAAAAGACAACTTACGTGATGAACCATTCTGCCAGTTGTCGTCGGCGAACACGGAGCCGTTTTTGACACGTAGATACTTTGAATTGCACAACGATTGGAGATAGTAGTCGTTCCGCTCTGATGCTCCTGCACTGAATACTGTCTGCGTTGTGGAAAACAAAAACGGGAAGAAAAACGCATTAGAGCACGAGATAAATTGATTGCTAGTGACGTGTGAGGTTGCAGGGATCAAAAAGGACGAACAAGGGCCACTGTTAACGATCGAACAAAAACACGCACGTATTTCGCAACGTCGCGTGCCGTAATTGAGAGCCCGCGGGTCGTTTGGTCGGGTGTGTTTCGAAAGAGATGGCGCAGCCTTGGCCCTTTTGGGGGTTGGCTTTTGGTCACCTAACATTGACCTTCAATCTCGGTTGAAGGGCAATAAATCACATTTTGAGACAAAAATCCACGGCACCCTTGCGACCCAATTCGAGCACCCCATGAGTGGGAGCGCAATCGATCTTGTTCGCCACTCGAAAGCGGAATCGATGATCAAAAGGGTCAACACCCAAACGGGAGGAGGGCAAAAAAGGAACACCCGTGCCCTTCCGATCAATTACCACGCCGTGACAATGGACGCAAAGCGCTTCTGAACGAGAACACGAGTGTGTGCTCGGGAAGCTCGATGTGGAGGCTGCACCGGGCGGTGGATGATGAAAACCGCAAACCCACCCCCTTTCCCCAATGGGTCCACAACCCCCACCACCGTGTAGGGGGTTAGCACCTCACCACAAGCGCCACAACATTCTATTCACCATCGGTGTTCTCGGGGCTCTGCTTTTGAACACTGGAGTTGGGAGATGAAATTGGGAAACAAACAGAACCGGACCGACGGGAGGTGTCCCCAAGCCCTAGGAGTGTGGGAGGGGGATTGGGGGGGGGGGCAAGCAACACACCCGTGTATCTATTTCATTGAACGATGTCGAGTGATGAAAGGGCCACTCGATAGGTAGGGTTCGAGGTTCGTTCGAGATAGAAGAAGCGCTTCATCGGGCGTTTGAGCGCGCTGCGAATCAATTCAACCGCCGCAACGGAAAGGGACAAAAGAGAGGAAAGGGACGTGGGAGGGGCTACCAAATGCCCCTTCTTCTCCTTCTCCTCGTTTAACCCACCCACCTAAACACAGCACGCGCTGCAACACCGGCTCTGATTGTGCGGTGGGGGTGTTATCAGCTCGCTCGGTTTATAAGTGGCGATTGAAAACCCCACCACCCAAGCGATCTGGTGATGGTTGGCCACGCGTAGAAGGAGTGCATTGTTTGCACGCTCACCCAGCGCGCGTGATGAGGAAGGGCCCCAAACAGGGGTTGGCCCCACACGTACGAACTCCCATTCCCAGTCCTTGTTGTAAGGGGAATTAAGCCGAAAAATTACGACCAGCGGAACTGACGGCATGCGGTTGACAGCAAGTGACACACGTCGTGTCTGTCGGGGACAACATTGTGCAGCCATCGGAGGTGCTCTGTCAAAAGCATGACCCCAACGAATGAGACAGGGATGATGGCGACTTCTTAGGGTATGGAGAGGGGTGCCACACCAACGGGAGAGGGGGGGGATGAGATTGTTTCCGATTGACATTCCAGAGCAGGGCTGTTCAAAAACCAGCCCCCGCAAAGGGAGCGAGAAACACGAACGGTCGTCGGAGCCACTCGAAATAAAAGCGAGCTCTTGAGAAAAAGGGAAAATATGGCAGCGCAAAGTGAAACAAAACAACCGCAGCGATACGAAACAGAAGAAAAAAACAATCTAAACGAAGATCCCCTCAAGGTTGGAAAGGTCGTCCCTGAAGGCTTTCGCCGTCTCACGACGACGGCCCTTTTTTATTTCGCGGCGCACATTCTCAAACGCCAGCGAGGAGAAGGACGCGTGGTTTCGCGGGTTTCGGTGTTTAATGTATGTCACAATCGGTCGCGATTAGGGCAGGTACTCGGGAAGGGCAGGTGCAGATGTGGAGCGGATTGAGGTTGAAGTGGTGTTTTAATTTACTAGAGCTTTTGCTACACACTTATCCCCTTTTTTTTACTTTTTTTTTGCTGTTCCCCACCCTTCGAATACTCACCATCAGGAGGCACACAATCTTGGCATAGACGGTTAGCTGTGATACCCTGCAAGAAGAGAAGAGAGCGAAAAACCGGAAAGGCTGAAATTAGTATAATGATGCACACTTTTCCAACCAGACGAGCAGCCAGCCAGGCCGCGCGGTTGGGTCGTAATCGCAGCGAAACGACTTAATAATGGGCTCCCTAATGTCCTGCGCGATCGACCTCGAAGGACGACGGATGGAGGAAGCGCAACATTTTGAAGAGACGACCAAAAAAAAAAAAGAACCTCCCTCCCCTCGGTTGGGGCGTCCTAAAATATCCATAATCACCCAACAATAAAATCTACCCATCGCGATGCAACACACTTCACCTTGGAGAGGGGTTTCTTTTCTTCTTCTTCTTCTTCTTTTTCATCCCACCTGCAAATGATTTTCATGCCATTTTGGAGACCCCACTATCGGGCGCGAACGCTGATTAAGAATGTAAAACCGTCCGAATTTAATTGCCCTTCGCTCGTGCGATCGTAAACCATCTGCGGTGGTGCAAAACACCCGCCGGCCGTTGCAACCTCAAAAAGGGGTGGCTTTTTGGTGCGCACGTAAATAAAAGCGTGCATGTTCAAGTTTTTTTTTTGTTTTTGCTCTTTTGCCCATCAAAAAGGCGAAGCGCGCGCACGCTCGCGAAAACCAAAGTCAACACGCGCGCTACCAGAACGGGGCTGGGACACCCGGTTACGAGATAATTAATTGAACGCGCACCGAACGCTCACCCGTGGGGTGTCATATCGTCCCCTCGGGTTTTTTTTCTCTCTCCCACAGTGCCCTCAAAACCCGACCCTCTCTCTCTCTCTCTCTCTCTCTCTCACTCGACCCATAACGTACCCGTAATTGTGCCGCCGTATGCATGTGCAAATGGACCGTGGGCGGATTGATAAGCATCTGGAGAAAGTGGGAATTTCGATGAGTTCAGATAAATAAAAAAAACAAACCCACCCTTTGTCAATTAAATCGACAGTGGGTCTTTGAGTGCGGCATTGAAAATTAAATACAAAACGAAAGGACACCATGTGGCGGCATCCATCGGGGTAAGTTTTCAATCCACCAGCTCCAGCAGTACGCAAATCAGTTCACCACCGCCGCACGCTGCATGCTACAGCTGTCCCCCAGAGGGTGGCAGCATCGCGCGAACGGATTAATTGAGTTGTAAAAGGGGATAAAAAAAATCCATCCCCCCCTCCCCACGGCTGAAAGGAAAGCAAGGCGAGAAATGAGGAGAAAAAAAAACCACCACCGAACATCGGGAGGCATTCGCTTCCGCGAGGCAATCTCATTCGCCGATTGCGATCTCGGTCTTGCAGGTCTCAGCCCACCCGACATGGGCACTTGCAGGCATTGCAGTAAAGCCCGCCTGTCGCTGGTGACGGTGGCCGAAAAAGGGCAGTAGTATAGTGGGAGGTGGGGGGAGGGAGGAGGGAGTAGTATAAAACGACTGCCACTCGCCGCAAATGGCAATAGGGGTCTCCCTGAAAGAGCGGTATATCCTTCGGAATGGGAAGGCACGCTGTAACCGTCACCACTGCCGCCAAAGAGCCATGTCCTTACGGGACGGTCACATCTCGGCAACAACACCAGCGGGAAGCCAATTGACCCGTGGTCTCCTACGGGCAAGGATTAATTAAATTAGCGTCCCCGTCGGCATCGCACGGCAGCCAAAAACCGGGACGAACCGCAACCTCGAGAGGCACGAGTAGAAGGGCTTTGAAAGCACGCGATAACGGGCCGCAGAGCAGCATAAAGGTTGGTTGTTCCGCCGGTTCGATCGGTTTATGCCCATTTTCAGGATGATATAACTAAGACCCCCCTGCCGGGGGAACACACATACACACACATACACAGATTCGAAGAGCGCCCGAGATAAGCGAACCGAGATGGGGTCGCATAAGAATTTCCCAGCCCGTGACAATTCCGCATCTTCGAACGGTCTGTCGTAAAAACTAAAAAGGCCCCTTCACGCCCGGGTGGGTTGTTCCGTACCGGGTGAAAACTCGATTCTCGCATCCCACCGTGGAATGGCATCCCGCTCTTCAGACAGCTCCCGAAACCGTGGCTACGGTGGCTTAACCGTAGTCAAGTTGATCGTCAAACCGCTCGCGACCAATCAATCCGGTATCGTGGACACCGGTGAGAGCGTGACTGATGGCAGGGTGGGATGGTGGATGTGAAGTGGCCATCAGGGGGGCGGGGGGGGGGGGGGCTGGAGGAGGAGCCAGGGGGACAAGGAGGAGGAGGGGGAGAAGGGCAACAAGTAGCCGTTTGCGGTAGCAGCTAAACTAAACCGAATCGAACCGATTCGAACCAAGCCGCCCTCGAGTGGCGTTACAGTGCCGGTGGTGCGCCGGTGGTTTGTTAACGGAACCGAGCGTGAAATGGTATTGCAATTCGATCGTACAGTTCATGACAAATACGAAAGGATGACCCACTGTGGGAGGCGAACATGATTTTTTCGTACAATAGACGAAATTAATCTTATTCGCTTTGTAGCGCAGAGATTAGCGCATGCGATTGTGACGCGGAATTACGTGTGTTCAATTCTCGCCCTTTTATGAGTCTAATAAACTTTTTTTTATTCTACCCCTTTATTAAGGATGCAACATGTTTCTGGATCACATCTCTTTAGACTCCGTTAGTAGTTACTACTGCTAGAGTACATCCAATACCTCTTCAGCATTGGATTTCAATCCCAATAAATGACACGTAAAGGGACGAAAAAGCATGACGTGTTTTCCTTCTAATCACACTGCCACTAGGTGAACTTCTTTGCGCTCTATCCTGCCCAGAGAGCTGTGTGGTGATAGTAGCAGTCCCTCTCGCGCCAGGAGCCAGCAGTAGTGCGCCCAATCGTTTGCGGGAAAATTAATAATTTACTGCTGATAAAAGTCAGTTTACAATGTCGTGTTGTCTCTCCCGCTTGGGGCTTCGGGAACACGGATCGGATCGGTTATGAGGGTGGTTGGGTGGGAAACCCACTACCTGGCCGCACCTCCCCTCTTCCACTCCCACCATCCCCCCTGGCACTCCCCCCCCCCCCGTCATTGCACACCGTTAGTGTGCACTTATCGTTTGCACTGCCGCCGTTAATTAAACCCCCGTCGAGAGGCGAATAATGCTCCCTCACTGCGTACTTCAAGGTACTGCTGCTGGTACTGCTGCTGCAACAGACTGCGCCATATGCGCGCGCATTCGCGCAAGTGAACGGCGGCGCCGTCCGTATATATGCCGCCTTATTTCGCTTTGCGTATGTGCGCCGGCAAAAAAAAAGCTCCAAGTTAATTTCCGCCAACCGACGAGGACCACCCGTCGACAGCGGTCAAAACCCTCGCTCACAGCACACTCCACCATCGGCTCAATCTCTAGGTTCATGAGGCTAGATCTGGTCATCATCATCATCATCATCATCATCATCGGAGTCGTCGTCGTCGTCGTCGCCGGCTACCGGTGGTGTTGCTGATGCACTAGCCCCCAGGACGCGTGCGGTTCACACAACACCTGTCCCCCGTCAGGACAACGGATACCACCAGGGGGAGAAAATACGGCCCCGGGACAGTCGGGGGGGGGGGGGGGAGACTTCCAATTATTAATATCTGATGGTGTTTACGGTGGATAGGCAATTGCTGTAAGGGTCCAACCTCCCTTCCCTTTCGGGCGCAAAACGGGTCGTTTTTCCAGCTACGAGCGCGTGGAGAGAGAGAGAGAAAGAGCCTTATCGGTGGGAGCCATCACACAAGCACACACACACACATACACACGAGGACACACTGCAACCATCCGAAATGGATTTCACACACAAACCACCCCCAGGAGGCTTTGCGAGAAGATCGTCCAACGATCGTTGTGCCATTTAACGCTTTTCTTTTTCTCTCCCGCGGTCGCCTTTTCACGGCGTGTCTCTTTCGTTTTTCATCCCCCCATCATAGGCGCCCATTTTATCAGTTACGTCGTTATTGCCGGGCGCCGAGATCCTGCCGTCTAAGCAATTACATTTCGCGTGATGTAAAGTAGAACACCGGCAACTTTACCGAACTCATCAGCCGGGCCGCCTTTGGCGCCGAAATGAATCCCCCGGACGAGACGCGAGATGGAACTACGCTACTTTAGTGGCCGCGAAAAGCTTCCGTGAAAAGGAGCCTATTTAATGGAATAAAATTTGCATGTCATTTGGGCATTTGTTCACCCAGCGGGTTCGATTTTAGGCCCCCCCGTTGGGAAGCTATTTAGCTGAACAGGTGGGTACGCTCGTGCGCGCGCGCGTCTTCATCACAGCAGCTATAAAGCGCAACCAAGCTGATCCACTTCTCTACCCGTGGGGCATTAGCGCAAAAGATCGCAATAAAGCCTTAAAAGACGACGGGATCCAATCCCGTTTGGGGGAGAGAACATAAAAAAAACGCGATCGCGAACGATCGGTTCTCGTTCAAAACCCCGACGAACTTGATCGGGGCTGGGGGTTCGGCAAATCATAAAGCCTGTCAAAACAAACACAGTTTTCGTTTCGAACGATCCCCCGCCCTCCACCCCCCAGCATCCCTTAATCCTCATTTACCACCACCCAACACCCCGGGGTCGTCTGACGGTGCTTAAAACCGACGACTAATCAACACCACGGCTGGTGGTCCAAGCTACCGATGTTGAGGGCGTTGGGGAGGGATCGAGAAGGGCGGGGGGAGGGCTGGTGTGAAGCGAAACTCAGAGCACCAACAACCCACCACCCCCCACCCCTTTCGATGGTTTTCTCACCCTCCTCTGGTGGGGATTATCTGTCACCCCCCGGGCTGGTCTAATGTCTCAATGTCGATCTCTACCGCGATCACCCGTCTCTTGCTGGCGCGCGATCGAGGGAGGGTGCCACAACACCCCTAACGATCACCCCACCCCGCTTCTATGGGCTTGCGGGGTGGTTATGCAAATATTTCCAGCACGCGAAAGCGTCCCTCCTTCCTGGCGGTGGCTTCACGCGCGCGGTGCGTTATTCTTCGAATGCCTTTCGTTTGGGGCTTTTCCCCCATTTTTTTTTTTTGCTTTTTCGCTGTATCGCATGTGCTACGTTGAACACATTTTGAGGCAGATACGTGCGCGGCCAACCTTCTATTATGTTTACATCGTGGGGTTGCGTTTTTCGTTTTCCTTTCCTTCATTTGGTTTTGTTTTCGCTTGCTTGAATCTCGATCGCGAAGGAGCACATTTTAAACCCGACTCGCCCCCATCGGGCGGTCGCAGTATTTTACTGTTTTTGGGTAGGGGAGGTTCATAAAAAAAAATTGGTAGCGTTCGACAAATTTATATTCCACCGGTGAATATGGTAATTTGTTTGCCAAAGGCGTGCATAAGCATAGCATATTAGCGTATCAATATCTAGGGCGAACAATTCAGCGAAAGAGACACTTTTGCCTGACAAATTGCACTCCAAGGACATTTTTCATCGATGATTTTTGCACCAAATTAATGTCCAAGCGTTATATTTTTACATTTTGTTGAAGAAATAATTAGCAACATTAATCTCAATTTGAAATTGCTATCATTTATTTTTCTCCATGATTTCCACGAGGTCAGTTTCCTTAGCAAATTTTGTTCCGTTTGCTGTTCTCTTTCTTTCTTTTTTTCCCTTTCTGTTCTCTTTATCTCATTCTTCCCTCTCTTTCACGCTGATTATTATCAAACATTGTGAAATGAGCCGTTCACCAATCACACGTAACCAACAACAAAAAAATAACCCCACCTGATCTTGGCAAACCGGCACTCAAAAAGGCATGAAAAATCCAAACGATAACCTCAAGATCAAGGCGGCACCCGAAATCCGTCGAATATATGCGAGATGTACCAAAAGCGCTTATCAGCGTGCTGACGGGTTTATTAATTAGCTCCGCGAACGAACGACTAATTTACGTGTAACCGGACGCAGGTTGAGTTGAGAAAAAATGCGTTCCTTTCGAGGAAGTGTCTATCGCCAAAAACGCTAAAAGCGAAACCCAATCACGGCCCCAGAAAAGTTGTTCCACTGCGTGCCTTCGAACAGGTGATGTTCTCCCGTAAAAGGATGCTTCAAAACCGGACATGCCGTGTGGCATGGAAGCGGGAGAATAAAGACGAAAAAAGAAGGCGTTCGTCTCCCACGTTAAAAAAAAAACCTCGCATGCATCTTTACCCTTTTATCCGCTCGACGACAAAAGCTGTTGTGCAAACTGCAACATAACTGCACGCTGAGAGCAAACGCCTAAAACCGTCCGATTTCGTAACGTTTATTTTCAATATCGTTTGGCAGGAAATGGTCAAAAGAAAAAGCCCCATTCTCAGATCGGGCACACACCCATTAAAGGTGACACAAATTGGGTAGAGTTGTTTTCATTTTCCAAACGTGGCCCCCGCTCTAACCGCATATTATGATCTCACCATCCCCATGGTTCGTTTGATCTCGCTACCCAGGGAAGTGCAAACTAATTAACATCACTCACCCCAGCATGGGAGGCACCCCGATCTGATAAGGGCGAAACCGGGATAGTGTGAAACCGTTTTGCCGCTTCTTGCCACCGGATCCCGGTACCGGTCCCGCGGGATGATGCCGGGTCAGAAACACTCGTAAACAAAATGATTATCTCAGCTGATTAACTTTGCATGATTAGGCGGCGTTGCCTTTCCGAAGGCAGGGCCCGATACGGAGTGAAATAAGACAAATTTGATACGCGAAAAAAAGGGCTCATTATCTTGCCATTTAGGAGAGGGAAGGGTGGCTTTTATGCGGAGCAGGGGGTAGCATGAATATTCATGATTTAGGGGCACGATTTGTTTGGATAAACGATTCCCGCGCGGTTGCCATTCTTCAGCTCGTACGCGACCGAGCGTTTCGTTTCGCATGTGAGCGAACTTTAATGAACAGAGCACCCGGGGAAGATTTTGGGAGGATATATACCTTTTATAATTACAAACACGTGTCGGAGGCTTCAGCCGTGAAGGACGCTTGGTAAAGGGCAAATGAAAAAGAAAAAAAAAACATTCACGATGACGCCACACGCCAATTAGGATGGAAGGAAAATCCAAGCCACTGCGCAACTCACACTCAGTGCCACCCACGTCCTTTTGCTATGAAGCGAAACGATTGAAATAAAAATAAAAAAAATCTCAGACACAATTCCAATTGCGAATGGTGCGAGAACGAATTTCTCGCATGATTAACTGGAAATTAGAGCGCAAGTTAAAACCGCGACAGCACGATGGGTGTCGCTGTTTCGCTCGCACACTGCACTTGTGTTCTAATGCTGGGTCCCCCCCCACCCCACCCACCCACATGACGTCATGCCTTGGTAGCAAGTGAGCAGACTCAAGGAATTCCAACCAACCAACCAACCAACCCCAAGCCAACCCCTGAGTCAGCGAGTGTACTATAGGAGAAAAAAAAGGCATCAAATCCCGATCGCAGGCCTCTCGTGCGGTAGCACATATCTCAGGGCTTTTAAGAGCCCGAGAACGTTTAGTGTCCATCATCGTCGGGCTTCTCCCGCGACCGCACGCGCTGCCGTTCGGAATGGAATGTATCTGTAAATTATTCACATATCAATAAATTAACACCAAGGCGCCTCTCTCGGATGAATAGTTACTGCCTCGTCCAGGAGGTTGGGTGGGTGGATTGGCCAAACACCCTGGCCCAGTGTCACGAGCAGCCTCTGGGGGGGGGGGGGGCAGGAATAAATGCCTCGTTGGGGCGATGAGCGAAGGAGGACTTTGTTCCGGTTCGTTAGCTGGTCAGCGGATTGGTGCCATCGAGTTGCCCAGGGTCGGGTTTCCAGACCGACCAACGAGAGGAGGAACGGATTTTTTCTCACGTTTGTTTTACATCTTTTTTTGCCATCCACCTCCAAGAGGACGCTTGCAGCTCGGCAGTGCCGTAAACCGACTTGCAGCAGTTAAAAAAAAACCTCCAGGGGTCCCATTTGTCTAACATTGCGCGCGCCTGGCTCGCAAATGCAAACAAACGCACGCGAAGATCGTTAAGCTCGAGACGCAGGCGACGGTCATTTACGAGCTGGAATGCAAGATATCATCTGGGCTGGCTTTGGGAGGAATTTCAAAAAGCAACGAAAAAGAAAAATACACCACTCCTCTAATCTCAACAAATGATAAGAAAACTATGGAAATTAGCGTAAAATACCACACGCCACTCGATCGCGCTCGATGGGGGTGAGTTTTAAAGGCGCAATATGCGGTGTTTTTTTTTTATTTTCGTCTTGTGTTCCTCCACCACCCCCATGTCGGGGGTGGTGTCGGTTCCACAGGCAAGCGACAACAAACAACTCGTCTCTCGTCGGGGGCTCTGTTCAAGACGGCCAATAAAAACGTGATCGTAAAAAGATCAATGCGTTGCCGTAGCAGCGTAACGTCGTGCCCTCGTCGTTGACAACCCGACGATGTTCGCGTTGTTCCAGGAGCTTATCAACGCGCCCATCAAGCGCCCCACCCCGAGGGGGGGTGGTTGGTATCGGAATGTTTTCCTCCCGATAGTTTTTCCACCCCTTTTCCTTAAATTTCAACCCCAAGAGGCACATGTTTCTGTGTCAAAACTAGAACTAGAAGCAGAGCTCTGTTTGATTTGCTCCCCCAAAACGTGCGCTAAAGCCCTTTCCAGCCAGCTGAGTGTGTGTGTGTGTGTGTGTGTGTGTGTGTGTGTGTGCCTTCGAATTAGTTCACCAGCCCTTTCTTATCTGTGCCATCGCGTGAGAGGTTGAGTGTGGTGGCGCAGTGATGCAAGACTGGAAAGCAAAAACAATCAATACACACCACACACAACCAAATCCCACCAACACCTTCCCAAATGTCCCACATGTCTCCCCCCCCCCCCCATTCCACGGAAAGGTAGGAGGAAGGCCACTTTGCGCCGTGTGACAAATCGTGTCGATAAGACTTACGCTCGCCCCGGGAAACGCCGTCTTCGGAAAAGAAGCACATCACCCCGTTTTTTTTTTTTGCCTGGCGTAAGAATTGTACACCTTCACAACCGTCTGATAAAGCTCTATCCAAAAGGGGGTGGGGGTGGTAAAAGGGGGTGGGACACAAATTAGGACACCACGGTACGGTTGTTGCACTCACCCACTCGCGCTCGAGTGTTTTCGATGGGGCTGAAGGAAGCACACAAAAAAAAACACATAAACCTCTTGCGGTTGGAGACTTGCACACGCACCCTAATTCATCCCCCGCATTTTCTTTCGCCTCCACGCGCGCCAGGGATGATCCTCGCTTTCCCATGACCCTTTTGCGACCTTTTTTTTGCCTTGTGCCTTAGCGTGCCCTTTGAGGAATCGCGATCGCACATCGGTGTATCGTATGATCGTGCCGAAAACGAAAAACGAAGAAAGAAATCCCCCAACACGCACGCCGACAAAAGGGCGTGCCGGCAGAAACAGGAAAAAAAAGCGCGGCCCTTTTGTGGGTGGCGGCTTCTTGAAGTTGCGCGCTTGAAAAGCTCGAAGGGACCCTTATTTCCTCGGTGTAAGCAAATGTCTTCATAAGCATCGGTGGCGTTTACTCGCGGTTGCCCTCAGCTCAGTAGGAGAGAAAAGAAAAAAAAACGCAACCCCCCCCCACGGGAACTGCAGTACTTTCTTTCCCCTGAACCCACACGTTGTTTACGTTCTGCTCACGTCCCGGAAGCACACACACACGGAGCAAACGTGCACGAAAAGGATTGAGGCCGACGGCTCGAAGAATAAAGCACCGGGGAGAAACACCGAGAGTGAGAGTAACCCAGAAGAAAAATGGGAAGGAGTAGTCGAAAAAAATAAGAACAAAACCGCCCTTTATTATTGCCACCGGTAGCCGGAGGAATGAAAAAACTTCACCAACGTCACATACCACGCAATAGCCAGGATCGAACGCACACGGATCGCTTTCATCACACGCGCTTTCATCACAGCACACCCACCATTTTGCTGGACACCTTGGGCCGCCCTTGGTGACGTAGCACACCCCGGAAACCCTTCACCGGTGGCGTTCGAGGCGAGAGAGCTCGGTTTCATCACACCTCCAAACGACCAGCTCTCGCTTGGCACGCTAAAACAACACTGACTTCCGAATTGCGCCACGGAACGGGCGCAAAAACTTCCGCGCGCGGATGTTGCCAGGCGTAAGTGAAGGAAATTGGAAGTCCAGCGCGCCGGGCCGAAGAAGAACCTCGTAAAATAGGGCGCCAACACCGATTGGTGACGCCGAGAGCCTAGCAACCGTGGCGGATTCTTAGTAAATGCCCCGTCGTTGGACGAGGTGAGTCATCAGACTGAAGATCTTCGCATAAGAGAGAGTGAACCCTCCAGCAATGGTTCAGAAGGGTTAACGGGGATGTCGCGCACGCCCAAAAGGGTTGTGCTAGACGTTGGCTAGACGGTTCTTTTCACGCACATTAAAGCAAAAAACGTACCCATTTCGCTTGCTGATGACCGCTGGCATCAAACAATGCGCGAAGAGCTACCACAGCGGGAGGGAAAGACATGAAAAAAGGGGGCTCGAACTCGATCAGTCGTGGTACAGAGTGTTTGCATTGATTGAGGGTTGGAAATAGAGAAAAAAAAACATAAACCACACCAACCAACCAGACCCACCATAAGCCATTGCAACCGCGTGCAAATGATGCAATTGTTTCACACCTCCATGCTGCCTGTTGCACCGGAAGCGGAAGTTAATTTAGCGACCAGACAGAAGAGAGAGAGAGAGAGAAGGGCTTGCTGGGTGTTGGACAGGGAGGATGGGTTGGTCGCGACTCAGAGTGCAACAGCGTTATGTTTTAGAGACGTTAGAGAGGCACACAGGGCGCCATCGCTTCGATCGATCGGTAGATATCGTGATATCAAAATCAAGGTATTTTTTTTTTAAATAAACCATCATCGATCGACGTAAGGAGTTAGCTTACCCTTCTCAGACTTTACAAAGCTCACACAGTCACACAAAACGAGCTAAATCTGATCCGTTCGATTTTGAATCCATTTACTTCTTCGTTCTTCGACCAACAGTGGGGGGGGGGTCTTATCTAGCGCCCCTTATCCACTGGCACCCACTCAAAGAACAGGGTAGTAGTGGGGTAAAAAAAAATAATAAAAAAAAAGATGGTGGCACGCACTCTCGCGTGTTCGGTTCGCTGGTGTGTCCTCTTATCTTGCACGCAGCAGCGAGGAGTCGAAATAAATGAAAGAAGAGCAAAAAAAAAAAGCGCCCCAACACCCACCGACGGGTACACCCAACCCGTCAATTATCTATTAGTGCCAATCATCTTACGCACTTCGGAACGCGAGCAACCGATACAGCGCCGCGACAGTAATTAACACCGAATGGTTTCCTCCGGTTTCCAGGAAAAATAACATCGAATGGTTTCCACTTTTATTGTGCGTAGGAGAGTCAAGCCACATAACCACATTGACGGGGGTTTTTATTTTATTTCATTTTTACGAAACAGCGGGGCATGTTTATGGACGCTAGCTACGTAAAATCTGCATAATATGCTGGTGTTAAAGGGTCGTTAAAAGTTGATCGAAATGGCAGCCCGGTTTCAATTGTGAGGTAATTAATTTTTCCGCCCATAAACCAGGAAAACCAAATTGACTCACCCTTCACAAGAGTTTCAACGAGGTTGCATCATCAGCACCGTGATGGAGTGTGGTGAAGAAATGTAATTGAGTTCTTCCTAGCGGTGGACTTGGTTCTCATTAATCATCCTAACCGTTCCTGGGTGCAACAGGGTCAAACGGTCATTAGCGCTTGTCAGGTGAAATAATACGCTTTTAAGTGGACCCTAACCTCGCGTTGGCCCTAACGCCCGAGAGACGGCCCGCAAAAGTAATTACTTCCGGAGGCACCAGGCGACAGGCGGTTTTGATCCTTCACCGTGTAAAGGACACGCATGGACCCCTTCTTCTTCGTCAAGCGAAAATGTAAATCCAACCAGAAACGAGAACCAACCAAAGGTTTCACCAGACATTTCGCACCGATGACATCGGCTGTCAGGAACGTTTAAACACAAGAAGAAGGTTAACCGCAGCCTTTTCGCCCCCTCATTCAGCACTCTAGCCCCTTCCCGACCCGGCTATGCTTCACTAGACGTAGTTCTCGTTGTCGGGAGGCATCGACAGGGCGGTCGGTTTGAGGTTATAATGTCTCGGAATAAATCAAATCAATCAATCGAGCCGGTCGGTGTGACGGCAAACAATAGGGACCGATATGGCACAAGGGCGGTGAAGATCGCGGATGGGTGTGCGGGTTTCGGGAGAGATCGAACACAGACACGGCAACATAAATTTGCCCGTTGTTTGATTGTCACCCTCTCTCGGCTCTCTCTCGCGCGCGTTCTCTCCATTCCTTTCATCGTTTAAACAGGAGGCGAACGGCATCAAGCGCAGCCTCCTAATGATGACCCGTCATCAAATAATAATAAAAGCATCTGTCCAATAAAATCCTAATGCAATAAATATGAAGGGCAACCTACACGCCGACGTCGACCGTGGCCGGTAAAGGCGACAGACAGAAGGACAGAGAGAGAGAGAAACTTCAAATGCCAAAAAGGACCATCGTGGGGAGCTGACACGCTAGACCTTGGCTGTAATGGGTGGAGGGTGGAGGTGACGGAGGGACAGGGAATGAGAGAAATGGCCACAGACAAATAGACCACCCCGGGAGTCTGCCTTTAGCAGCCCTTATTTCGCCTTGCCAGCCCCCCTTCCGTCAGACTGTGACATTTTCATGCCCGCCCCAGAAACGAAGAAACGACCAAAGACAATCGATGCTTTCTCATTACCACTCGCCCCTGCTGGCCGCCTGGTCTGGGCCATTGCCATTTGATGGGATCGAAATTTTCCCGCACCCCAAAGCCGCGTGATTGGGCGTGGGGTTGGGCGTGCAGTTTGCAATTTGCAAATGTCTTGCGATGGCAAGCCAGGGGGTTTCTGCGAAGCAACAAAAAAAAGGTCCCCTTGTCGGATGGGGTATAAATAATTTCCCAAAAATAGCCCCGCTAAAGGACGAAAATCAGTAAAAAAAAAACCCCACGGCCCGAGAGAGAGGCACA
This sequence comes from Anopheles nili, assembly GCF_943737925.1. NCBI lineage: Eukaryota > Metazoa > Arthropoda > Insecta > Diptera > Culicidae > Anopheles > Anopheles nili. The sequence goes on from NC_071291.1 coordinate 61,687,966, forward strand.
AAATGTGACCGATGGACGAGTATCGATATTCTTCGCCGAAACAATAAATATGGACGGAATTTTTTTAATCCACCAGTCAGTCACATGATGCACCGCTGTCGGTCACAGTTTCTCTGTAAACAGAATGAATCACACGAGATTAAAATTACCCTCCATGGGAGAAAATCTGCGTTGAATCATCAGCAGCTTAGCGCGATGGTGCCACTTTAGTTCAGCTCTAAAAATCAACCCATTACGCGTTATTATCTTATTAAGCGCTTAAATGGTACTAAAATTTAGAGTGATCAAATGAATCGACATTTGCTCCTAACCCGGCTTAATCTAAAGGCTTCTTTTTGATGTTGCATGTGAGTGAATCCAACTCCCAAAATTAATGCGTAAATTCTATCAAACACCGAGAACACATTGTCTTACGCAACCATAATAGCACACAGTTCTCAGCTGATTTTCCCTTTGTCCCGTGTGCCACCGGGCTGGCTTCGTAATGCACTCACGCCACAAAACGTGACGCCACCAGCGCGCGCGCGTGCGGGTGTGCACATTACATGAACGCTTCTCCATTTGCAGCATTCTCGAGCAGCACATCCTCTTGCGCATCTTTCTGGAATGCGTATCAAAGGCGCACGCACACGTGGATGGTGTCGAATTTGTCGGTACCTTCCCACCTTCCCGCCCGGCATACTTACATCGTATTTATTTGGCCTCATTGTACTTTCTTTCTTGTGGGTTTTGTGTTTGCTTTTTCAATGTTGCAATACTGGGTGTCGGGGCGCGCAGGTTGCATTCGTCAGGCCGTTGCGTGGAACCGCGCGTTGCGAAGAGAGCGCTGGTGGGTGTGAGCGTCCACGATCCTTGGACGTAGGGTCGCTGCACCGACCGCAGCACATCACGCGCACGGCACGCGAATCTCGCACGCCCGGAGAATTACATCAACACGTGGCCACCACGCACCATTCAACCTGCGACAGCCTGCCACACAAACACACGCACGCACGCACGCACACGCACCACAGATGCACTCGCGTTTTTTTTTTTGCTTCTTCTTCTTCTTCTTTTCGCTTTCTTCCTGCAACCCGCTGGGGTCACGCAACAGGCAAATGCGGCGCCAAAGGACACTCCAGAGCAAACGGTGCCCTTCTCTGCTGCAGCGGCTGGGTTGCGTTCACTTTGTTTGCGTAATTGGTGGGCGCTCCTTGCGGATGTGTGATTCGCTTCGACCCGGCTCTGATGGCGCGACTCGCGGAAGGACACTCGGCTTTAAAGTGGGTCACCGGGATCCCCGCAAGGACGTCACACGCGATGGCGATGGTGAAAATGGTGGCGCGCTGCAGGAAAACCACACCACCCACTCACGTTCACATACACGCACACAGCCACACACACACACACACACAGGCGCGCGCGCGCACAAACACACACTCTCCGGGGGCACTTCCTTTAAAGCCTATAATTTGCTGCGCGAGCCTCGCCACACTTTCGGTTTGGAGTGAGGTGGCTTCTCACTTCACTTGGCGCGTGGGAGGAGGCCCTCTTTTTCCACCCTTTTGCGGGGAAACTTTGCGGCATTCACACGGTCGGGTGATTTTTCATCCCCCGCTCGAGACGAAGGCTTGTTTTTCCTTAATCTTTTTTTTTTCTCTTATCGCGTTTTAGAACAAAACATGCACCAAGAAACAAACTCACGACACTCTTGCACGAAAAAGTGTGTACCTTTAAGAAAGGTGTGCTTTAATCGGCCGGTTTAACCACTCCAGCCGGTGACGTAACTGGTGTAAGCAGGGAAGGAAAATTAAATTGAGCAATAGAGCATTAATAATAGCCACACCACGGAATCGATAAATCAATTGCGCCCGTTGTGTAATTCAGTCGCATAACGGCACTCGTTGGATCGACTGGTGGGTGGTGGGGGCAAGGACGCGCACAGGAGAAGATCGCGGCAAGTCTGTCTGCGAGCGTCAAACCCCGGGGAAAGGGGAAAAGGTAAAAGAAACCTGTGGTGTGTGTGTCCTGGCCGTCCGGTACGACGCGGTTATTTAGAGCACGCGAGCAAGGATATGCCCAGCAAACGGAGCAGCAACACAATAGAAAAGAAGAAGAAAAAAAACCCTCTCGTAAAACGAATCGAACCGCACACACAAACGCAGATCCTTCACACGTGGCTTTTCCTGTCAACATTCCCACAGCGGAGTCCTTGCACACGGCTACGGCGTTATATAAAACTCGAGCGCACACACCATCGCACACGGGGATGTGCTGCTTTTTCGCTGGCTTGGCGAATCCTTTTCCCACATGTAAATCGCGGTTTCTCTCGCTCTCTCTCTCTCTCTCTTTCAAACTCCAGAACTCGGCGAGACATTCTCCGCCAGGATGCGTCTATTCTTCTTGCACAATCTACGTTCTAACGTTTGCCCGTTGCCATGCTCTATCTCACTCGACCTCAAACTATCTCTCTCTTTCTCTCGCTCTCGTTTGATTTTCCCCGATTATTATCCCCGAGAGGCAGCACGAGAATGAAACGGGTAATCATATGCGTTCAAGTAACATACGAAAGAAGCAAAAAAAAATACCACATCAAAAGGGTCATGCCACGAGGAGCTTCCTGTTTTCACCGGAATGCAACTGTGTACGTGCGCGCGCGCCTGTCTCTTCCTTAAGGGAGTCCTTACCCCCCCCTTGCCGGGGTTTAGTGAACCTTCCACCGGAAGGGCCCGTAACGTTGAGGTTAGAGACCATCGCCACACGCGCGTTCGATACCCCCTTCGGTCTAGAGCCTTTTCCGACGCGGGCAGGTGTGCGTGTGTGTGTTCCTGGATTCCCCGCGTGCAACTGTTCGCTTTCCCAGCTTCCCTTGGGTGTATGTGCGCGCGTAAGAAGGAAAAAGGGTCGAAACACACACGGGACACACGGGTTAGTCCAATCGCCACCAATCGTCACCCTGCCAGTGGCATCCTGTTTCACGTCCTGATCGACCGTAAAGCGCCGCTTTTGTTTACCCACCGAACAGCAAGGGGGTTTTAATTACAAAATCAACCAGCATCATCGTCAGCAGGCTGCCGGGAGTTTGTTCCGCGTTCCGCAAACGGATCCCGATGGGGTGTTTGTCCCGGTGCCGTGAGGTGATGATGAGTTGGCATTCAATTTGTTAATTACTGCGACGAATGGCACCCGGTAGGCAAAGCGCACACTTGTCAACACTGCCCCTCTTTCATTATTCCAGCGGGAATCAACGCAAAGAGACAGATTAATTAAGGATTCAGGAATCAAACGAGCGCACACACACAAGCCGGGATTCCGTTAATCGCTGACCGCCTCTTTGACATCCGGTACACGAAACTTCCGACGGGGATCGCGAGAGAGCTAGTGAGCGACAAAAACAACAACACAGCACGCGTGCAACGGATGCAAAATTTGACAGAAGTGATTTTTGACACATGGACCGATTATAAACCGATTATTTTGCTCTCTTTTCTCGCGGATTAACGCGCGAGGGGAAATGCAGCTTTCGTCTTTCTCCTTTCGATGTGCACGCACGCACGCACGCACACAACCACACATTGCGAGGCGCCTTTTGTTCCCCTAGCCCAACACACGTCATTGATTGCTTCGATTTCGAGGGGTTTTGTGAATGCATGACTGCAGAGCATTGACACCGACCAACGTCATCTGACACCGCGATGGATACACGCGGTCCAGAAGCAATCCTGCCTTTCCTGGGTCGTGTGCCCCAGTGGAGAGAAGATTCACGTTTTGGGAACAAGCGCAACCCAAAGCACGAACCCATCGTGCGGGCAAATCATCATAAAAACACCGGATACGGCCCCCGCATTCATCGGAGGACGACGAACCTGTGCAAATCGATTTCGACCGAGTTTTTTTTATGGATCCGCCAGACGAAAAACTCAGTGTGCGGTTCCACCGTTCGCACACACCAACGCCAGGGGTAGCCTTTAAGCGAATCCCTTGGCTTGCGAAATCAAACGCAGAAAAAAAACCATCTAACACATGCCACCGCGCGATGCCGCTATATTCCAGGTAAAAAGTCGACCAAACAGCACACACGCGCACGTTTTTTTTGCGCTTGCTTGCTTTCTGTTTTTCGGTAATGGAACACACATTTCTCCTCCTTTCGCGGACGATCCGGACACACTATCGCGTTCCTGCTCTAGGCTCCCTCCAGCCATGCGTTCTATGTACTCTGCTCGCAATCGCGACCGCCACTAGACGAAAACGTCAAAAAGCACCGACCACACAGGCAAAGGTTCCTTGCACGCGCGCGTCCTGAAGGAGAGGGTTTTTCTTTTCTTCTTTTCTCCACGCTTCCCCCGATTTTTGGAGACGGCGGCATCGCCGTCGACGTCGTCCTTGCTGACGGTGGCAGGTCGAAAGAATACGCGTTCATCGCATCCCGTCACCGAAAACCGGTACGCCACACCACGGTGTTCTCGCTGGGGAAAATGTGCTCTCACTTTTGCTTCTTTTTCATTTCACTCTTCTTCGTTTCTCCGGTACATGTTCTTCCCCAAACCACCCCGGGACACGGTTGCTTTGATGAGGCGATTGTGTGCTTTGAAAGCGTGTCATGTTCGGCGTCGATTTCGATATCTTATTCTTTGGCTTTTGCGAACTGATTCACACACGCACGCACGCACCAGGTTCAAGGTACCACCGTTAGGCACCAAGCACCACACCGCGTTGTGGCCCGTCGAGCGCGTGTTACGAAGTCACTAAAAATTACACTGGGCGCCCCCTTTTGGCTCCCTTTTGGAAAAGGGAAGCAAAAAAAACCCGCACTCACACAGAACCAATCATTGGGGGGGAATTGTTTCGAAAGAGCAATAAAACCAACAGGACGAAACCGCACACAACCGAGCCGAGAGGGGTACTGTGAATTCAAAAGGCCTTCACACGCGCCTGAATGGCCATTTTCTTCCATTCGAGTACCGTTGCTGGTGAATGGTTCTTCTACTTCACTGCGACTAAAACCGCTATTCGTTCTCACCACTGTGTTCACGGCGTTCTCGTGTGCGGAAGACCGCGGCCACTGGTTCGGCGGTACTGCGTCGTGTGTCCTTTCTGAAGTACGGCAGATCGAAATCCCGTGATCGCGGTTCACCTACTGCGGACGAAAGGTGCTAGCGAACCGTCGCGGAAGTGCTAACCGTCACTAGTGGTTGCACGATACGCGCCCAGCCACACGCACGGGCCGTTTCCTACGATCGTTGCATCTTCGGGCTGCTGTGCAGCCGCCTGCTCCCGTTGGTGCGAGTGAGAGGCCCACGCTGGGTCTCGCTCTCGCAAGCTACCAACCGACGCATGGCAATCCGCTGGGTGCGAACGGTACGTCCGATACTTGACGGGTGCCGTCTCGTTGGGCACCTGGGTGAGAAGGGCGCGTGCGAGCGAGACGGCTCTAGGTTGCGTGCTGGTGCGCTCTCTTTCAGCGACCCGACGATGGTTCGTGCATTTCCCACACCCTTCAACAGTGCCGTGCGAAACATTCGCAACATGGGACGGGTTTATTGTGTTAGTCATTAAATGAAGTGTGGTTTTTACGAACAAAAATTAATCAAAACTAGCTGAAACACACAAAAAAAACCCCAAGCCGATTGTTTGTCATTCGGGCACATGGTTTATCAACTCGAATAGCGTAATAGAAATTACATACCAGTTAGGGGTTTTTATAGCGCTTTACATTAATCATGCCCGTTAGGACAAACACGCCATACAATTTAACAAAGGGTCAAACAGCCGCAATCAGTTCGCATTCCAAAGCTGAGATTAATTTATGGGTGGACACGTAAAAAAAACTCTCAGCCTACTACATTTTGTTCGATTTTCCACTTACCCCTCGAATATTAATTATCGCCTAGTGATTGTGAAATTTACATAGGAAAACAAATGTCCATCAAAAATGAATGGCTTATTAACAAAATTTATGGATTAGGACACAAAAAAGTGGCGCATTCTCGTGAAAGGCTGCCACGAACTATGCCAACCATAAGTATGACACAAAAATAGACTAATTTTCATTAAAAAAAGACACCCCGACATGGGTAAGCCTGTCAACGCAAACAACGGCCGAACGGGGGAAAAAACGAACAGTTTAAACTAAACTTCAAACAAAAAAATTTGACCCACGGCATTTGTTTTCTGATAATGGATGCACCGCAAGTCCGGGATCGACGAATTGGCCAACGAGCCTTCGGAAAGCCTCAAACTCAAACACAAATCTTCAAAGCGCGCGGCCCGCACACAATCGGTTTGACGAATTATCGAGACGAAGCGAGGCTAGAATTCGGCAAACAATGATTCACAATAAACAGTCCTGGCCGGGCGCTCGTAACGGTGGGGAGAGCACAATTAATACACCACTTTTGCCAGCCGGAATGCCGCCGCCACACACCACCGCATGATCTCATTTGTATGACATTCCGGAACACGGCGGGATCTCCTCCTTCGGTGATTCCGAAATTAAGCAAATCAATGAAATCACGACTCGCGTCAGGCTTGGCGTGACTACTTACAATTAATCTATTTGCCATCGCGGACGCGACCACCGACGAAGTGTGGACCATCCCATCCCGCCACCTTCACCCGAGTGCCCTCTTTCCACCCTCTTTCCAAGGATGTCGTCTCCTGCGCGAGTTTCGCCATTTTTATCTAGCCTTCGCGTCAGATTTTTATAGTCTCGGCGGCCATTCAATTTTCCCCATCCGGCTGGTGAGGTGGGTGCAATGACAGGGGGAGGATGGTGGCATAAAATACGCAACACTTTTCGAACCACCCACCCAACCACCCACGCAACCCCCCCATAGGACCAAGTAGGTCGCGGGCGAAGGATCGCGTGGGGACGAAATTTTTCGAATGCGAACTTTTTCTAGATAAAACTCCGTCCAAACCACGTACGACAGGCGGTGTCCGCCAGAAAGTCTGGACGACCGAGAACCCCCTCCCTCCACCCCCACCGCCCGCCAACCCCCTCCCCCTCTACGGGAAAGGACGCGAGACATTCTTGGGCGAAATTCATTGAATCGAATTGCATTAGAGAATGCTCATACATCATAAGCGAGCTGGCGTGCGTTTCGTGGGTGTTTACGCGCACCGAATATGTGTGTGTGTATGTGGGTGGGTGGGTGGGAGGGTGGCTGTATGTGTGCCCTGTGGTTGTTATTTCACTTCACTTTTTTCATATATATATATTTGTGCCCGTACCGTATCTTGCCGGTGAAACGGGTCCGCTTTATTTTTCCTTTATTTATTTATTTCAGGCTCATTTTTTTTTCCTCTATTTATTTTGTTATGCTCCCATTGCCCCCTACCCCTCAGGCCTTCTGCTCGCCCATGGTTGTGCCAAAACCATTCCGAGACGACGACTTTGTTGCGCCGGGGAACCATTTGCTGGTGGAAACGGTTTTTATTTTCACCACCCAGACCCCAGCACTCCGAGGGGTGCGGGGGGAGGGGGGGAGGACATTTTCGCTCCTCTCGAGGGCTTCAAGGATGCTGGACGGGGGAACAGGGAACAGGGTGGCTGGGGCAGAAATATGATGCGGCATCGAATTATGCAAAAGCGAGGAGCGACGCTAAACGTACTGCGTAAACGAAATCCCATCCCACCCACCCACTTGACTCTCCCTCGTGTTCCTCCGTCATCACCCTCTCTACCGGGTCCACCAAGTCATCGGCTCGGGAAAAACGGGGCCGTCTTGGCGACATTCGCACAAGATTCTGGCCCTACAGGACCGACAACCACACACAATGCAGTTCTTCGTACCCGCGAAGGAGAGCAAAGTGTTGGTGTGAGTGTTTCCTTTTTTTTTGTTCTTTTTGCTGTTGTTATTTGTCGCACTTCTTTTTTTTTTTTTGCAGGTTTTGTTTTGTTTCGCCCAGTGCCCGACACTTCGAAGTCTAATAAACAAATAAACACAGCATCAGCCGTCGTCGCGCCGGGAAGGCCGAGTTGCGGGTCACTTTCTACACCACGGAAGGATTCCAGCGGCATCCCCGGACAAGCACGGGCAAAAGGTGGACAGGAAGGGGGAATGCACGCTGCACTTTTCGCCCGGTGCATCGTGTGTGTGCCCGCGAGTTGGGAGTTGTTTTTCTTTCCCGCTTCAGCTTTCGGAACGGCTGTTTCGGGGGGAGGCGTCGGTGAAAACGAGGCTAACCAAGGCGAAGTGAGGTAGATGGCGAAGGGGAACAAACAACGGGGAGGGAGGAGGAAGGGCGAACGGGGCCAACCGGGCCCCTTATACTTGGGTGGTAGCTCAAGTGCATGTCAATATGCTTTTACTCGTTTAAGAACTGGCATTCGCAAGCGTTGCGGCTGTGGCACGCCTGAGGGGAGTTTTTCGCACGCGAGTGTCCCTTCAGCGAAAGGGACCTTCAACCCTTTAGGTGGGAGAGGGTGTATAAATGGGTCCTCTCCCACGCAATGATGGAGCGATCGCGTGTACCATAATTTCGAGTGACATTACGCGCGAAAGGATGCTTCGGTTCGTGAAGTGAAGTTGCCTTCCGTTGTTGCGCAGGTTGCTTGGATGGGGATGGTAAATTAACTTCACTTGTCAATGGCTACTTGGAGCACGTGTTATTAGTTACGACAGCTATTGTCTATAGCTCCTGGAGGTGTTTTGTCTGTTTGATTTTATAGCTTCATTATACACAAGGACAGCTGCATGGACGATTTACTGGTGCGTTTCACTTCGGCAGAAAAAAGTCACTAATTTATAAATGCATCGAGGCGCTTATTGGACACTTTTTTGTTTGCGAGAGATCGTAGACAATTTATTTGATGTTCGTGACACCATCCTTCACCGGAACAGTGGACGGTATTGGGCAATAAATCATCAATCACCTCGACAACCGGCAGCATAGATCGGTGGACGGGTGAAACAAAAATAGAGGAGTGTATTTTTTTTATTATTAAACACCCCCTTAAAAACTCCGACAGGCACCTCTCGAGTATCACCATGAATCAATGCACCCGGCAACGCAACAATGTAATTTATTGCACCAACTCCAATCGCCCCCGGTCCCGCGGCTCGGCTGCATGACAATAAAACAATCCAATCGGCGGGCGATGCGCCGGTGCAAATAGCGCTTATGCAGCGAACCGGAAGGTCAACAACAAACACCCATTGTGGAATGCTATTGAAGCGGCCCCCCCGAGGCTGGTCTCAAATATCCCTAGCAGCCTTCCTCTCGAAGGCAGATTCGTTGGCGATTGGATGATATGTTCATTAATTTGTTTTTTTTTGTGTGCATTCCCAAACGCAATTCTCATTTAGGGATTGAGTTGAAATACTTGATGCGTTTAAATCATAATTATCATCCCCTTCCGACAGCTGCTAGACGGCTTCTAGCTGTAGCTAGTTCCGCGTCTTACTCTTGAAGGAACGCTCCCCAAAGGGGCGAATTTTAACCCACCGTGTCTGGGACCTCGACAAAGTGCCCGGAGCCGGAAGCGCACTTGTCACTTGTCAATGCCGCTGACAGCACGTCCGCGACCAGTTTGAGGACGGTTTGTGGCGGGAAAAAACCCCTCATCGGAGGGTGATTTTTGGACACGGCATGAGCACGATATCGTGATCAGTGACGAAGATGAGGCGCCTATCTACGCGGTGTTGACTAACAGCGCACACGCTTCCGAAAAATGGGCGACATTTAGTAGATTGTTTCAACGGTTTCGCGCCAGGTGAATCCCCGAAGCGTGGGTGAAAGTTACCCAAATTCGTGGAATTTTTCAAACGCTTTAGTACCGTCACGGCGCAATAATGCAATAAAGCATTGTTCCGCGAACTGATAAGCGGGAGAAGCGTTTTGTGATTTATCTAATACGGCATTGATGGGGTGTAGAAAGGGCTGATTATAGTAAGCGAAGGATGATTTTCAAATCGTCTGTGCTATACCAAAATAAACCACCACTGCCAGCATGTTAGGAGTTAATTCTGCATTTTTCATACGCTGAATTGAACATGCGTGCATTTTTTACGATACGTACGATAACGGCTGTGAAAGTCCTTTTTGAACCGTTTCATGGCATGCTTTGTTTATAATATTGTCTTGTCTATAATTTTGTTTAAATATTGCTCATATGTTCGAGGACAATATGAAACATTCCTAATGATTGAGTTGATAGTGCGTTTTTCTCAAACACATCCTTGTAGACCAAGTGCGTTTAATCAAATAAGCTTCTCAGCTCTCTCATCGTTAAGCATTCGTCCTTTACCTTAAAAATTCACAATTTGTAAGACGCTTGCATCATGTTCGCACGCGTCTTCACTGCCAAAACAACAAAGCCACCCTCAAAAACTCGCCCTCCCATTATTACGAAACGCAATCCACCTGTCGCAAGTTTTCCCAGTCTCAAGGCGGTGCGCTGTATCACCGCAACCATAATAAGCTTTATGGCCCAGGGTGTCTGCCCTGCGCGCAGCCACGCTAAAACCCAGCCGCGAAAAGCCACTTCGATTGGGTGGCCAATCGAATCAGAACGCGCGAATCTGCCGCGATCAGATAATCGCACGCTTTTGTACCGCTTCGCGCCACAGATGCGCCGCCAATTGTCGTCAATAAAAAAAAAGGTTATAAAAGGGACAAAGAAAAGGGGAGGCGGCAGGGAGATGGGGGTGGAAAAACGAAAGACACACACGCATACACATACCCACCGTGTCGTGATCCTGTGATTGGTGCACGGGAGGCAAATGATACCGGTGGGAATCGTGCGATCGGGTGGCTTTTCCCTTGAAAGGGATGGGTAGTGGTAAAGGGAAGGGAAGGGAGAGGGGATTGTGGCCTAGGTCACTACCGAACCGCGGCTCACGGAACTAGAGCGCATAAAAGTGACCACACTATGGCAAAAAGGGGTGCATGCCTGCGTCATGAATCATATCACAAGTGCAGCGGCCATCATTATCGGGTGCCTCTTGTGCCAAAGCACGAACCACGGGGTGATGGGCGCGAGGAGAGGGTGGGTGTTGCTACAGCGGGGAGGGAGGCGAACACCAAGGGATGGGGGAATGTGAATCGAGGGGTTGCAACAAGATGCAGGGCGAGATAAGCGAGGAATGCGGAAATTAATTGAAAGAAATAATGTATCTGATCGGGTGCAGTTTGCGAAAGGGTCTGGGAGTTTGTTGTTTTTTTTTGTTTGTTGTTATTTGTGTTGCCCTTCTTTCGCACACTTGTTGGGGGCTGTAAGCATCGTTTTTATCATTTCAATTTCAAACGTTTGATGATTGGGCAACGCTTTTAACACCCCTTGAAAGATGGGTGAATGTTTAGTACGTATTGGGGCCGCATTTTTCTGATCGCAATTATTGAAAGTATTTGTTTAATGTTGCCATAAAAGCGTTCTACCTGTTATGATCATATTTATCCAATTGCAACTGTCAAATTGAATGCAGTTTGAATGAAAAATGAAAACAATTAAAATGAAACTGTCATTTACTCTCAAAAAGCAAGCCATGAAAGCTGTTCGAACTATTTTGAGTAACGTTTTTTCTCTGTATATAAAAAGTGTCTTATGACAAATGATATTTTAATATAAAAATATGTTATCTCTTCTGAACGGTGGTAAAGCTTTTGCTACTACTACTTCAGGATGGTATGCAGTTTAGGTTAAAAGCAAAAAATTAAAACAAAAGACGATTTTTATCAACAGATTATTCTGTACACGAACATGAGCTAACTGATGTTTTATACATGGGAATGATAAGAAAAACGATGATTTTTGTAACAACATACAGCAATTTTTTTCCGAACTATGTTATAAAATGTAACCTAAAAGTTTAGTTGTCTCTTGAGCACAAAAAGCCTCGTCAATTTGTGGTAATTACGACCGTCAAGACCTAAAAAAAATTTACTCCAACGCATTTGTAGCATCAGCATGCAATGCATTTCCCAGTGACCCATTGCAAAACTCCCTTGTTTATGTTTACCATCTAAGATCCGTATGGATCCACCCGCCAGTTCAGAGGTTCGGCATTTTGGCATCCCTTTTGCTTTTTTCTCGCTCTTTAAACGATCCCCTACCTTCTACTCTGCGTGCCCGAAAAATCCCCAACCCATTTTGTTGGCGCCCCGATTGCGAGCCATCCACGCACGCCCGAGCCCGGTGGGCTGCGTGTCCTTATCGGGTGCCCGCGGTCAACCCCAAACACAGACTCGTTCACCACGATAAGATTAAATTATATCAACGCCATCATCAATAGCGAGAGCGCTCGATGGCGCTTGTCCGCGATCGGGCTGCAAGGGGCGGATGGGGAGCGTAACAGAGGGAGCTGTTCGTTCTCTGGGTTGCCACCCCCCCCCCCCCCCACAGCTCCTTTCCCACCCACCTGTGCATCCTCGACCCAAAGCCAGGCGCCCAACGGGGAGGGCTAAAAAGAAAAGAAAAACAGGCCACATTTTAAAACGCCCCCGCGTTTACGACAAATTTGCCACCAACGCAACCACCGTGGGATACGGGGTGGGGGGGGGGGAGGAGGTTTCTCGCACACAGGGTGCGTTATCTTCGCTTTTCGTGTGCTTCTTCTTTTTCGATCGCCCTTACCCGGGCCGGGTCGTGCGCGTTTTGTTCGATTTCCGAGATACCGGCACCCGGTGGAAGACCTTGTGCGCTCGCATAAACCACCCCCTTCTGTGGCAAGGAAGCGCTAGAAGACATCCCTCCCACCGGGTGGTCTCTCGCAAAAGGAGGGGGGGGGAGGTGTTGGGTGGGGCTGTTGGGTTTGGTTGCACGCGAATTGCGTGTGCGTGGAGCTCGAAACAAAATGAAGCGCACGCACGACCTCGCTCAAGGAACAAGGAAGAACCTTGGTCAGGGGGGAGGGGGGGTGGGAGAGAAGGCGGAGGGCGAATCGAGGGAGTTGTCGCGAAGTGATGAAGCACCCCTCTGTCGCACCCCCTCTCCCGATACCGGGTTGGTAGAAAAGGTGGTTAAGGAAAAACAACAAAAAAAAACTACCCCCCGAAGAAGAATTGCGGGTCTCAGGGACGAAGGGTGGGAGTCATGGGAAGGGAGACAGGGAATGAAATATTTATCGAACCACCTCGGTGAAGGTGGTGGGTGTCAAATTTTGAAACTAATGTTTATTGATTACACACCCGCGCGCCTCCAACCATCATCCCCGGTCTCTAGCCACCCCATCTCTCACCCCCCCCCCCCCCCCCCCCATCGCAGGGGTGGCTTGCGGGTCTGGTATCATAATTGGGACCGGGATATAGGAACGTGGACGAAAAGATATCCCCTTCTGGAGACACTCGAGACGTGGTTCGAAAACAAAAAGAAAAAAAGGAAAAACGTAATGGCCGACCGAGAACCTACAGCCAGGCGAGCCTGAAGCGCCTCCAGGAGGGGCCCAATGCAGGTGGAAGGTGAAAGGAGTGCCCCCTTTCTCTCCCCCATCAGACCCTCGGTGGTGATGTTTGCTAAACGTCGGCGCCATTTGCCGCAATTACAATCACAGCGTGGCCCCACGATGGGTTTCGTCGATGGATGGGGGGCAAGAAGGTGGGAGGGTGGTGGGAAGGTCTCTCAACACCCACACCATGACGGGCACGGTAACAAACGGGCGGTGATGGTGGTAAATGTCACCATCCCAAACCCCTACGAAGAAGAAGAAGAAGAAGAAGAAGAAGAAGAAGAAGAAGAAGGGCTCGGAAGAGGGGGGGCGAATGGTTTTTCCCGTATCATGCGCTATTCTTTGTCACATTAAAAAACGATTAGAGTATTATTCCACCCCCATCTTCAATACTCTCCTCTCCCCCCCTCCCCCTCCCTCTCTTTCCCCTACACCCACACTCGGGTTGGGTGTAGGGTGCCATTGTTTCGCGAGGAGTCATGCGGTTGCGTTTTCTTCTTAGCTCTCCGTAGGAGCGAACGCAAGGAGACCGGCAATGGAACAAACTGAAGCAGTGAAGAAAATTCCAACCAGCGGGGGTGGTGGGAGGCGTTTACGCAACATTGTATCACCGTAATAAGTCGCGTTCATGGCGTTAAGCAAAGGAACAAGGTAAAATAATCAATCAGGATAGGGGTCTTAACGATCAATCGATCCGGGTTTATTTGCCCATGATCGTGATCAACACACTCACACACACACACACACAAAAGCACCACGCGCACGGAAAATGATTTGATTAATCGATCGGCAATCAAAACAGGAACTTACCTCATTTCATTTGATCCTCGATCGAAGGACAGTGCCGCCATTTTGGTGAAAGCAAAGAAAACGAACACTTCATTAGCACGTGGTCGTCTCAATCCTGGCCGATTTCTTTTTTCCCCACAGTCCTGCGGCCCTCTGGGTCGATTGATTTACACGGACTACTTACCTCAAACGTTACACTACATCCGAGCACTTCAGGCGTGGATCGCTTCTCCTGTATGCAACTGCTGCAGCGGCTTAGACGTTCCAGCGTTCTGCGAAACGAACGCAACTTGCACTGACCCATCCCGCGCGATAACAAGAACCTAAACAAACGCCCGCCACGCCATCCACGTGTCCGGTGCGCTACGTGTCCTGGAAAGCCTTTCGGAACTGTCAACAAAACGGTGAAATGGGGCAGCCGAGATCGGCGTGCTATCGGCTTAAGCGCTTAGACGAATGCATGGTGCCATGAGCTGGCACAATCGTGAGATGGCCGTTCTGTTGGTGACCGTCTTCGTAACCCAAAGCCACGGAAATAGTGCTTTCTACTGTTATACTTAAGGATACTTAATGATATAGTGTATTGAAAATACTGTAAATATTTAAGGATAATAAAGTGATTCAGCGAAGACACTTAGGTTGACTTTCCGAAACCCCTTTTTAGGGTTTTAAAAGTGCAACGTTTTCCTGAGCAAAATTAAAAACTTAAACTACGGGAAACCAAAAAATATATAAATCCCAAACACCTATAGGACATGGTCCATATCTAAAAGCAATGATCGCGTGATCGTGAGTCCTAGAAAAGAGGACTATAAAACGAAACAATTCCCTACACCACCCGGACGTTGGTACACTTCTTCGCACTACATAAAAAAGCTCTCAAAGCTCGCTGCAAACTTGCGCTTCGGGGGCGCGCTGATTAGGTTGCCATAGCATCATCCGCATTCGTGCGCATCGTCAAACGAACCATTGACATCGTTGGCAAATGTCAAGAGGAAGGCCCCACTCGTCACAGCCTTGCAGGTTAACCTGCCACCTGTGTGTGTGTTTTGGCTTCGGACAGGTTTGTAGCAGATTCCTTCACCTGCTGTACGAAGGGGGACTAAAAAGGGGGACACGGGTAGCAAAAGAATGGCGCGCCATCGCCATAACACCTACGGACGGCGCCCTCGTAAACCCTACGCGCAAGCAACATCCGTGGCGCCAGCGTGATTTCGCCCGAAGGATGTGTTATTTGTTATGCCTTTGCGGACGTACGGCAGGTGTGAACTGGCGGGTGGATGGGGTGCAAAATAAAAAAAGAATTGTCAACCCCTGATGGGCATCATATCCGTCCAGCCGGTGGTGGTGATCGAATCCGCTTGTTCGCGCGACGGCCGTCAGTTGACACTGTTGACAAATGCGTCCAACCGTGGAGGAGGTAAATAAGTGCCGTTGGGAATGGTTCACGACACGGTGCTTCGAGGAGGGGACACTTTTTGGGGCAACACGATGCCTTAGACGGTCGAGAGAGATTTAAGAAGCTTGGTTGGGGGTCATATCTTTAGACATCACACGGTTCTGAGCATATGAGAGATATCTGATGGAGATCTCCAAGGGACCTCATACACCATCTACCAATAATTCATCGCAACGATAGCGCAGAGAGTGTTGCTGAGTCTTGCGTCAAACGATCCGCGTAACATCAATTGGCGTCCATCTGTTCACTTGACAGCTTGTCGAGGTCCCCCCAAAAATTCCACCCATTCTCGCGTCAAAGCACTGTGTTGTAGCGACGTGTCAAGCGAAAGGAATCTACACGGTAAACATTGGGCGCTTAAGAATCCAAGCAACCCGTGAACGAGCAGCCATTCTCTCTGTGCTTTAACCAACTGCCTCAAACTGCCCTGCCCAGGTTCAGGTCATGACGATGCGAGGCTGGATTTGTGAGCCACAGTTTTTGCTGAGGAATTTTAACGAAAAGATGGACTTAAAATTCGATTTTCGACCCGGAGGGGTTTGCCCCTTTTACGAGATGGTAATAAAACTCATGCAAATGGGGGGAAAAAAAATAACACAAGGAAGGCGTTCCGGAAGGCGCCCTCGTTACCAAGGCGACCCGTCCTGACATACTTCGAATGGGCGCCATCATTCGCAGAAGGGAGCTGTCGTTTCTCATCGCGAACGTCATGGTGGGGTGTTTTTTTTTAAATATCTAGAACATTTCACGTTACGTGGCGGCCCTTCGATATCGGTTTTCTTCTTCTCTTTTATTCTCCACTCACCTGGGCGTTCATTCATGTGACTTATTAGCGCTCAACATCCGAAGAAAACGGGGAAGGCGTTTGCTATCTTATCTATCTCATTAGGATTACCGTTTTCGACGTAACGACCCGCGTGGCTGCTACGCCTCCTTGCTTTGATTTCGTTTATTAGAGCTCGGTTTATCGAGAGGCAATAGACAATGGTTTTGTCGCATGAATTTTGCTTTTGTGGATTAATACACGTCCTCGCTGGTTGCGAGATGGATGTGTGTAGCTTCGATATGGTAGTTAAATGAAATAACTAATTCACGGCTACACAAAATGAATATTCATTATAGGTTTACGAAAAAGGAAATGAACCAACGAAGCTTTTTTGATTCGTACCAAAACGATCACAAAAGCACTGACAGAAGAAGCTAGAAACTCCACGCGTGTCCTAAATGATCATGGTTTAACTGCCACTAATTGATGGCAGCACTTTTAGCAATAAAAGAAAGCGAAAATAATAGCTACAAGAGCGTATGTAATCATCCATGCTATGCTACCAAAAATAATCAAAGATTAAATGATGAATTTAATCCAATGACTTTCAGATGTGCAGGTCATTGGAAGAGCACGTGCCGACGTCTAGACGTTGGGAAAAAAAACTCTACAAAACGGTAAGTGACGATCAGGTTCGCCGCATTTCCGACCCATCAGCATAATCTGCACCAATTACCGTCGGTAATCTGTAAATTGTTTTTGGTTATTTTTACATGTCGCTCGCTCAGCTATAAATGTTTCGTGATTAAACCAAATCGCCACGCCGTGCGTCATTACAACGTTGAAGAATGTTCGGGAAGGATCCAAAACGTACAGGAACAAGACTTAGAAAGATGTTGAAATCGATTTTTTCTATACCAAATAAGTGGAAACATATGAGTCTACATTGTAAAGTTATTTAGAAATCTTAAATCCATACCAAAGAATTTATCTTGTCAAGATTGTACCTTCAAAACTAAGATCATCTAGGATCTATTACCATCATCAACTGTGCCGCCCGTGGCTCTTGCCCAGCTTCCGCAAAAATCCATTCTTATCACACCGTCATGACTTGTCGTTACGATTAGATGTGCCATAAGGTCAACGCATTGAACCCATCAAGAAAATTTCATTTTATTATTTTTTGGTTTTATTAAATCGAACACGTTTCATTGATAAGGCGCATTTTATCTGCACCGAGTGGCAATCGACGCCTATTTTGCAGCCAATCAATTGTTGCATGTATTCGATTTTTTTCGCAAAACTTCATGCCGTTTTTGTTGCCTAAATAGCTACCTTATAATTTGTATGTTTGCGGCATGATTAAAACAAAACCAAGCGTAGCTTGAACAAACCATCTACGGGAGGGAAACGGAAAAAAGGAACTCTGCCAGCAACAAAAGACACGCTGGGTGCATGCTGAAACCCAAGAAGCAAGCTTCAGGCCCGAATTTTGGTTGCTCTTAAATGCCAGGAGCAACTTCAAAAAATCTATAAAAAACACACACACAAAAACTTTGCAATGCCAAAAGCGAAATGGTAAAAGCGTACAAGAACACACACACGGTTTGTGCGTTCCTACTTGGGCCATCCGTTCTTCCCCTAAGCAGGTGCCAAGAGGTTTTTATCTTGTTACGCCGTGTACCTTCATTAGAGGGCATGCTTTTATTCATAATAAAGTCCACAGTTTTAAACGGCCGCGGGCGGAATCGTCGCGTCCGGAAGCTGCGGACCGTCTGGAAGAGGCATTGGAAAAAGCGCCAGGACAAGGGAACAGAACGAGACGACCAAACACTCGCGCACACACACACACGCAACGTGTGGCCCAAAGAAAAAGCCTCTGAAAAAGTAGTGAATAAAAACATCCCAAAACGTGCACGATCACATGATCGCATAATTGAATTAAGCCTGTCTTGTGTGTACCTTGTTAGGGCGGAACGGGCGCGTAGAAAGGGACTCATAAACGAAGAAAGGGGGGAGGGGATGGAGAAGGAAGGAGAGGGCGTTCCCTAAGGACGGCCGATTTGCATGTTGCTTGAGCGCATTCTGCAGCCTGCGGCATTTGGGAGTAAATTCCAGAGGTAGAACGCAGGAGCTGGAGAGAAGTAGAGAAACAACAAAAAAAGAACAACACCACCACCATCAACTGGTCAGATAATCGTAAAACCAAGGCGTGGCCCATTAAATTTCAATTTCATGGTCCATGGTGGAGGCTGGAAGGCTATAACAACAGCAACAACAAAAATGCTTGCCCGCCGGCCAAGCCGGGAAGATTATGTGATCCTGGCGTCAAAACAAATGTTACCTCGATAAGAGTGAGCCGGAAAACGGACTTGCCTTGCATTGTTCTTCGTTTCCACTATAAGGAGCAAAACTAGAACCGCGAATGGGTTAGAAATCTTATCGCACCTGAACGGAAGCGTCATTTAGCTGCACTGACGACTGTCAACCATTTGACAGATCGACGTCGAGAAGAAGCGGATCTCGGATTCGCTAACCGTTTCATTCGCCTACTACGATGTTTTATTTTTAAACTCCAACTGCCAACCGCTAAAGCATCCGGCATCCCATTACGAATCAGTAGATTACGTGCGCTACTGGTCATAAATCAACATAAAATCCGTTTCAAAGCTGCCCCTCACGGTGCAATCCGCAAATCATGCCCCGACAAGGAACGCTGGAATTCCAAACACCTGTCATCGTCCAGGAATGCACGATAATCGTGAATCCGCGATAATCCCCGTCCCACCTGCTTGGGAGCCATCCTTTTTTGCTCTCCTTTCTTATCACCGTATCAAGTTACGCGGCAAAGATGCGCGAAACAATAGTATTGTGAGCAGCTCCCGGTCGGCGATTGTTGCCAAAAGAAAAAAATGAAAAAGCGAACGCCCTCTTCCGGTGCCGCGTCCCGGGGCGCACGATCGGTTCAATCAATCAATTTATTGGCCCCGCGGTGCATCGGTATCGCGACACTGACAAGGTGCGTGCGTGTGTGTGTGTGGCGCTCGGGGGTGGGTGATCGTAAATCAAATGCCAAGAAAGTGAGCAAGATATGAGCCCAAAATAGCCGCTGGAAGCGGGAAATGCGCGACAAAGCAATATATATATTGCGCCCCAGCGAGCGATCGCAAATAGGCCGAACCGAAGTTTGCGAGGATTAGAACCAACCACGTATAAGGAGTGACACACACGAGTTTTGGGAATGTTTGGCCAACAACGCACCGGACAGGAAACAAACAAAATTCCAGCCGCAAGGGCAGCGGCTTATGCTTCGCGGGCAAACATACCTTCGGCATCGCGATCGCCGCAGCGATTGGCAATCTGTGATAAGATTTTTATGGCCCGCTCAATATCTGAAACCCTCCGAAAAAAAGGGAAGGAAAGCGGTGACGTGCAGGGGGGTATTTCATTCATGGAACTTGGAAAAATGCCTCCGCTTCTTGTTGATTGTGTTGTTCGCTCTTCTTTCCCTTACGAAAATAAAACGTATGAGGAATTATAGGTTTCTCATTTTGTTGCCGCTTTTTTTTTGGAACTCCCCATGCCCACCGATGGTCGCAGGTTAGGGGTTTTATTGCCGCATTTTTTTTATCGGTTATTTGACCAAATCGGATCCTCGACGAGGCGCAACATTACCCACCCATTCACGGGTGTATAGGTCGGGCAGGCCCACGATTTTAGCGTTCGCCTTTGCGAGGCCACACCGATTAGACAGCGGGTAAGCAAACACCGCAACCGTTATCGAACGGAAGATCTTATCTCGACAAGGGCGCGTCAGGACCGAGCGGCCAAAAAACGGCCGTTATCGGGGCGGAGGTAAAATGTCAATGTTTTTCCGCATTCAAATTACCACTCCGATGGCCGAGTTTCAGTGGAATTGCATCAATCGCCACCCGCTAGGGAAAACAACACCCACACACCGGCTATTGTTCGAACATCCTGTTATCGGAATCGAGCTAGCACGCGATGTAAAAGCTGCCCCGTCATGATGCAACGAACGTCGGCCGCTGGGCAGCAGTTAGCACCCCCTTTTGGGACGGATCAAAATCTCCCTCTGCCAAAGGGCGTCATGTTTACGCCTCTAATAACAACTGCACACACTCACACACGCATGGTATGGATGCAACAATTCTTGAAACCGGGAAGCATTTCGCACGTCTGATACCTAGCGTGAACGCGTAATCGCTGTCGCCGTAGAAATAAAGCTACTAATTACCGCCGACGGGCGCGTTAATATATTGCGCGCGTTTTGATATTTCGAAGCGACATCCTGGCCTACTCTGGTAGGGCCTATCGTACACCCTAAGGGGGGCCCTGGCCCTGTGCTAATCGGTCATTTAAATACGTACGCCTTTGTTTTGCTTGTTGCAAGCCGTTTAATGCCAACCATTCCCGACATGACATCAGGGTGATATTTCAGTGGACAGTAATTGACAGTGACAGTTTGGAGATGTTTACTACTTTTCTTAGTCGCCGTGAGCTGGATGGCACCGATCAGAAACCTTGGCCGATGCATCGATGGGCTGTTCGAGTTCACTTTGGTTCCTGATCGAAGTATGGAATTGAAACATGCGAGTCACATTTCCGCACGCGTGCATTTGCACATCACCAGCAAGTGAGCATGTGTGTATGTGATCCAGATTAGACGTCAAATCTAGGCGGCAGCGTGCGTTTCCTAGCAACGTAGCCATGGATAATTACATTACATTAGTTCCCTGGCGGCTGAAGCGTGGAATTGCGTGGCGCACTCAGCAATTGCGCCTTCATCCTTCACCTGTCATCTGTGCGGCTGAAGAGAATGGCTTTCTTTTAATGTCGCTTCAAAGGTTCCAGTGCTAAGGCAGCGAAAGGCAGACACCACCTTCTGGGCTGTCGTGACCATCGCGGAAGACACTGGCGGCAATGAAGCGAACACGAACGCCACTAGCGAGCACTAGGAGGTCGACTAGGAGCAAGAGAGAGAGAGAGAGAGAAATCGAGAGAAGGGCAGAAAGAAGGGCCGGTGGAATTCTTATGCGCTCAGTGGGGTTATGTAGCGGTGCTTCTTTGGGCAAATATTTGCTTTACAAAATCAAATCGTCAAACAGCGGCTCAAATGGGCTGACTTGGCCCCGGGGCGCGAGTAACGTGCTCTGCCCGGGCCCGATGTCCGCCATTGACGCAGCGAGGATATCGAAGGGTGTAAGCCCTTACCACCCTCTGGAGTTGCCTCTCGCTCTCTCTCTCTCTCTCTCTCTCTGTCTCTCTATCACTCGGTGCACTTGTTGTATGGCGTTATGTTTTCGACTTTCTAGGCAGAGATTCGTGCGTTCGTGCGTGCATGCACGTGCAGCTGTGTGTATCGATGTGCGTGTGTGTGTATGTTGTTGCTTTGCTTTGTCCCCTTTTGTTAAATACCATCCCCCAACCAGTCAAAGTCAGCCGAGCTCCACGGCCTCCTTAGACCATTCCCGTCATCACTTTCATCCACACCGCCCGAACGTTTCCATGTGTGTGCGTATGTGTGTGGTTGCAGTTAACTATTACTACACGGGGTCTTTCTTTTGCGCGGTGGGAAGTTCTATTGGCTCGATAAGCCCCCCCAGTCCATGAAAGGGGGGCGGGTGTTTGGGTGGTGTAGCGCACCACCCATCCCGGCCGATATATATGTGTGTGTGTGTATGGGTGTGGTGCCCCGTGCAATGGCTGCATTTATTGTTTGCTCCGTTTGAACGCCTTAAATCGAAGCGACCCTTCAGCCAGGTGGCAGGAACGGTGCGGACACTTGCCCGAAAAACTAACGCACCTCTTCGCCTTCCATCCCCCCCCTCCCCCTATACCTCCCGCCAGTGACAGGTGGATCGGTTGCAATCGGAACTGTGGGAAAATGACGTCCACACAATTGCGCGTCGCGAGTGGACGCGCAAACACTTGAACGCAGCCCAAGCGCTTACCGAAGCCAGCCCGTTTTACTTTTCGTAGGTAAGGGGTTATGCCCTTTTACGCCACCCCACCCTAAAATGCCGCCCTTCATTTGGGTGTAAACGCATGCTCGTGCGTTAAAATTATCTGGCGGAATTTAGCTGGTTGGGATCGTTAATAAAAGTGCGAGAAATGGTGCACCCACCAACTGCCTGGTAATGACTTTGCGCTGTCCTAAAATAGATCCTTATTTAATTTGATAAAATCACACACAACAGCTCGTGGAAAAAAGTTCATCCTCCCCGACGGGGAATCGAACCCCGGTCTCCCGCGTGACAGGCGGGGATACTGACCACTATACTATCGAGGACCTTGATCTATGGCGGCACATGTTACAACCCGACCAAGCATGATAAATGAAATGAAGCATTGTGAAAATTTGTTGTGCTGAATATTGAGTTATAAATCGCGCGCTAATGTACAACTTTCTCTTTTTATACATTTCCATTCAGCGCGCGTTAAATGATCACACTGCAGCGACAGACTCCTTCAGAAGTTGATTGCAGCCTTCCCAAATTGAATATATGTTCCGTTAAATGTGAACGTTATAGCCCTTAACACGTTATTTACCGGTGCACCTGCAGGAGGCCAATCTTATCAGTTACATGCAGTAGAAATTTCACCTCCATAAAAACAAATAAATGGTTTAACTCGTGAAAGGTGTTTTCCATTGGGAAAGTAAGAAAAAAAGGAATGTTAGACTTTAATCACGCGCGAATAATAGGAGGATAGTTTGACAAAAAAAACTATCATCATGTGAATTGCCGCGACGTTCAAGAACGAGCACGGTTGCATTGGTAACAATTTGCATTCCTCAAAAAACAAAAGTATCCCTCTCAAACCCTCCCTCGGCACGGTCCTTCGCGATGCCATGGGGCGAAATGTTAAAAGTCAAATTGCCAAGGGCGTCGCTAGCAAATGGCACTTCAGTTTCCTGCCCTTCCACCCAATCCCCAACCGTCGGTTGACGCCCCCTCACCGAAAGGGCTCGCCGTGGGGGCTTTCTACTTTTCCAACTTTCCGTTTCGGAGCACCGTGGCCTGTCGTGCGTACGTCCTGCCAGTCTCCCCACCAGTGTCCTCCCTCCAGCGTGCTCGCGTATCCTCCGTCTCGATCACTCTCATTAACCATTTATCTCGTTATCTGATTGAGTGATGTTTGCCGTGGCCGTTACAACATGCATTTCTCGTACATTTTCTCATTGCTTTCGTCAATTTCATCAACTTTTGTCAACGCTTTCCGTTTGTCTTTGCGACGGGCAAGGGGGGGGCTGCCGATGGCGGCCCAACGAGCGGCTTTGTGTGCTCGGAAATATGTATATTTTGCTTTTTCACTTTTTACCCACCGTTTCCTTCGACCGGCCCTTCGGCCGCAACGGCTTAAGTTCCGAGCCTCCCGCGCGCGCGCGCACCCTTTTCTCCTCCGACGCGGGAAAGGTTCGTATTTTTCATCACACATTTTCTTCCCTTTGTTGTGCGCCGTGTTGAGGACGTATGTTTCATGAATAATGCAAACTATTTTTTATCGGGGTGGCCCTTTATTGTAATGCACGCGCGCTTCTATCGTGTGCGTGCGTGTGTGCTTTTTTTTTGTTGCCTTCAATCTTTCCCCATCACGCCTGCTTTGTCTTTGCCCAATGTCAGCCCATCTCCGCGACCCTTTGGCGCGCGCACACACACACACACACACACACACACACACAAGCCCGCTACATACATTCAAAATTCTCCACCCCACGCCAGCGATTCGCTTATCGCTTACAATCGCACTCGCTTGCTTTCCTTTCTTCCTTGGGCGGCGCAATCCCTTCGATCCTTCCATGGGGGCAGCATCCACCCACCGTGGCGTGCATTTAGCCATTTCACGGCTCGCTAGCCTACTTCGATAGTTTTATGACAACTCTTTTTCCTGTCAGGGGTGTTTTTTTTTTTTACAATACGATTCGCATTTAAAACCAAAAACAACCATAGTGGCTTTCTGTAGAAGACGCAAGGACATTTCTTTCAATAATTCTCTTCGAAGCTCACGGCTCTGCTTTACAGTGTGATGAACAAATAATTATTAACACAGTAACGGCTCCAAGCCTTATTTTTTGTAAGAAACGACATATATTTTGCCAAAATTGTACTACAAATGTCAGCAATATCGCTCCTCCTTAACACTTTCAAACAACTGTACAAAACATACCCAGTTTGGCTTACTTTTAGAGAGACAACGATAAAATTAAGCCCGCACTGTGCCGGAGCCGCCCCGTGGGACAACGCAAAAAGCCGAAATCATCATTAGCAATCGGGCCGGGAATGTGGCCGGCATGTGACACGGCTCGCGGGTGATAACTGATGGTAATTATGCGACGGCACGCACGGAACTAACAGGGCCTCTCCCCCTGGTACCGAACGCGGGTGAAAACTGCCTTTAAGGCAGAAATTAACATGCGTGCGCCCTCTCACCGCCAATGTGGTCTGCACCGGTTGTCTTTCGCTAGTGTGGGCGAGTATTCGCTTATGAAAGCATCGTTTTTAAACGCCCCGAAAAAAGTGGACTGCATGCGGTGGACTGACGGGGGGGGGGAAGGTTGCATGCATGGGAGTTTATATTTATTTTATTTGTTTTTTTTTTAAAGATGAAATGCATCACTTTCTCACGGAAATCTAACATGTGTCTGAATTGTTTGGTCCCCTCGTCGATGGGAAGGAACGCTCTTCGCGTCATGATTTGTACGATATTTCCGCCTATGATGGTTATTAACTTTATGCGCAGGACGATGATCTTCCATGCGATGGCCCATGCGAAATTGCTCACGCTGTTCTACACGATAGTCATTACGATTGCGCTCGTGATGATGATCAAAGCGATGTTCTTCCGTGCGATGTTCCGCACGCTGGTCAATTCGATAACGATGATCAAAGCGATGTTCTTCCGTGCGATGTTCAGCACGCTGGTCAATTCGATAACGATGATCAAAGCGATGGTCTTCCATGCGATATTCGTCCCGAAAGTCGATGGGATTATGTTGCCCATTGCGATAATTCACAGGATATTCATCACGGTAAGGACGTTCGTGGTGATGCTCGATGCGTCTTGTTGCTGGATCCCGTTCGCCAACATAGCGCATGGCCACTAACCTGTCGTCCTGCGCCGGATTTACGGACGTAATGTGGTTCATTCGTTTCATCTCCTTTAGGCTTTTCAAGTAGTTTTCCCGCTCCATCTGGTGACCACGTTTCGTGTTGAACAATCGAATCGCTTCCATTGGCTGGTATCCAAGCTCGAGGATCAAGTAAGCGCATATAAAGTAACCGGTGCGATTCAGACCGTGCGTACAATGCACCCCTACCAGCTTGCCTGCAACGCATACGGTTTGGTTTTTCGTATTTTAGTAGATGCAATCTGGCCACAAAACACTAGCAGTATGCGCCTCCTGAGCAACTCCCACTTACCGTCATAATTAGGATCCTTGAGGTACCCGTTGACTACGTCAATGAACCTGGCGATGGGGCAGCGAAAAGGCATTAAGTGTGGGGTTTGGGGGGGGATGGATTCTTGATTTCTTGCTCTAGCCTTCGAAAATCATGCGCCCTAGCAAACGTTCGTCTTACCGTAGCACAGACTTCCATGGAGGCACAACCCGTCCCGGTACTTTTAACTTAACGTGGTCGACACCGTTTCTGGTAAAGTCTTTCGGATCGTAGTAGCGTAGCGTATTGGTTAAATCGACAACTAGACCAATGTTCAGCTTCGTCCTAACGTGCATCGTTGAGAACTTCTGGTGGGCTGGGATACCTTTGATATTCTGGAAAAACATGCACGTACATATTATTGGGCCCGCTGTTGTGCCTGATCTCCGGGTGTGTTGGGTTCGTGCGAATTTGATAATTGTCGATACACAGCCGTCTACCAAGGACCACACCGGGTGGGCTGAGGATTCGAGCATACGGGCTCTGCTACACAGGGTCTCTCTCTCTATTACTGGGCATTAATTTGCTGGTCCTAAGCAAACACACACACACGGCGCACAAATCAATCGTTTTGCGTCCGTGTTCCCATGAATATGCCGAGTGTTTTCCTCGGAACCCGCAACACACACACACACATACACATCGATCTAATCAAACTAATCACCAGTGTAAACTTCATTTACCCGCTTCGATCTGATTGCTTGGGTAAACTCATCAAGCGGTCTAATCGCGAACCCAACCCCACATGCCGGCACAGGACCTCTTCTTTCTGCTCTACAACAAACCAACCGCACCGGGTTAAGCTTGCACATGTTAACAGGTGGATTCAATTTCCTGAACGAAACACAAGCACAGTGAGGGAGCGAGCGAGCGAGAGAATGTACATTCCAGGACGCAACACACCGGCACGGCCGGGAAGGAACGATTCGTCCTATCATCCCGACCTGGCCGCTTGAAGGGCTCGATCGAACGCGCGCGCGCGCGCGCCCTCGCGAGATGCCCCCGATCGTGACGAATCGATCGATTTGGCGAAAACGTCCCCGGTGGTCTACTTTCAATTACCCGACCGAGCTGCGGCTGATGGAACGCCTCAAACGCGGCTCTGGGAAGGGCGCGCCCGTCTCGCGAAAGCAAAACGGTGACGAGGGGGCAGAAGCGAAAGCAAGCGAAAAAAAATATTAATTATCAATAATAATACATTAAACCGTTCCCGGCGTATCAAGATCGTATTTCCCGCTGGTCGCCGGGCGGCAGGAGAGCCCTGTGAGGGGGTGGTGGTGCGAGTGCACTTATTACCTTACATTTTCTCTTTTTCTTTTTCCAATGGGCGTGTGTGTGTGTGTGGAGAGGGGGGGGGTGTTTTTTTTCAATTTTAATTAATACATCGACTTCAATCGTGTCGAACGCTTGAAGAGAGGACACACGCAATCGCGCGCCAAGATGAAGCTCGATCATGATCGCACGCACCGAGGACGAGATGCTGCAACCAAGATGAAGATGATGATGATGATGGTGATGAAGATGATGATGATGATGATGATGAGGAGGAGACAGTCTGGCCAGCCATTCGTCAGTACGACAGACGAGCGTGTGACGTAGGCCTAGGACACCTCGCTCGGCTCGGACAATCTTGGGGCGGAAAAATGCCAAGCTGGCTCGGCGAGAAGGAAAATGGACCCCGGGAGAGTAAAGGGGTGTCGATGGAATAAGGGGCAACCGTTTCGGGACTCGACGGAACCCGGAGAACCGAGGGTGTGTAACGGCGAAGAATGTTTGTTATATTACATTTTACATAATGATAGCTTTAAAGCTTCTGTTCTCTCTCATCCTCTCGTTCACTCTCTCACTGTCTTTCTTTCTGCAGTCCCGTGAAAACATGTGTGTGCCAAATATGAGGAAATGGGACTTCCACTTCGTCTGGGGCAACACGATCTCGCGCTATCAAAATGTAATCGAGCGCTCTCTCGTTCGCCATCGTCGGGCTGTGTAAAAAAAGGACCCCAAGGATTTTCTTCCCATTCGCTGTACGCTCCATTACGGCAACCAAGCCGACTAATGGCTCACCTTTTCTTCCTGTTCCATGTGATCCTGACGCAGGACGTGCGCGCGCGCGCGCGCCTCACGATCACTGTTATCGATCTGTTTGCATCGGTTCCTCCCTCGAACAGACGAGACACTGTCCGGGTCTTCCTGGGCAGCGACCACCACCGTCGGGTCGGCTTGATTGCCTGGTGCGGTTGCAACAGGAAGAAGCAGGTTATGCCCTTCGGAACGATCCGAATCAACCGATCCGCGCACCGATAGTCGCCCTCGATATCAGCACAATCAGAGGCTTCATTATGATTGCCATTAGGGTGTTGCCTTGCCGCAGTGCAGGATCCACAGGATGGGGTGAAAACCTCCTCCCGAAAATCACCCTCCATCAGCCCGCCCAACTCGCACAAGGGCGTCGGGTGAGGGGTGAAGATAAATTGCGCAATTAAGACATTCTTCTGGTTGATCCGCTCCGCCGATGAAGCATGTGTTAAACTTTGTAATAATCCAATGGGCATCCGCTCGCCCTACAGTTCCTTTTCTCATCGTCAACGCCGGGACGACACGCTCGGCCTGCCGTGTGCGATGATGAGAGGACTTGCCCTTTTACGCACTCAGTCCACGCACGGTAGCCGCGAATGGTCGCTTGATGAAATTGCTGTTTGTTTTGAGCCCGCAAGGAAACCATTCGCCCCCTTTCCGCGGACGGTAAAGTGTTCGGTGTGCAATTTGCACGAGGAAAATAACTACAATTTTCATTGAGCTGCATTTATCGGGTATCGCTTCATCCTTGCTCTCTCTCTCTCTCTCTCTCTCTCTCTCTCTCTCTCTTTCTCTCTCTCTCTCTCTCTCATTTTCAATTTGATATCACAAGCTGCCTGTATCACAGGTATCCGCGTCAGTTCCGGTGGGTAATAGGTTTATTTTTTATGTTTAATAATACACACCAGATTTTAAATGAAAACACGGATATCAAAACCGTTTTGCTAGGGATGCATTAATTAAGCACAATTGTGCAAAAGTTTGATAGCTTCATCTAGGTGTAATGGACCATTCCAACCTGCTTCAAATACGAAACAAATATGTAATTTCTTGCAAGAAAGGCCTATCAACACCATTACGAATGGAATACGTCATAAAAGAAATGGCCCCCAGGTTCAATTTTCGATGATTCTGACCCCAAAAACTATGCTGGAACTACTTATTTAATTTGGGTGCATGATATTGCTATTGATATCTACGGATACTGCCAGAATATCGATTGTTTCGTGCATCATGTGGTACCATAATGTTGCAATCAAACCGTCCAATTTAAAGCTTCCGAAACGATTATGCCTTAAAATGCCCAACCAAACAATGATAAAAACAAACAAATTCGACAATCAGAATTGTTCGCATGCCCGTTTTCCGCGGGTTTTGAAACAATCGAGCTCGGAATGTAGTTCGTAAAGCACACTTGCTAAAACGAAATAATTTCATCGTTCACACGTGCTGTTTACTATGTTTTTTTCTTTATTGGGACGGACAAACCGTATTGACGACTCTACATGAGCGCCGATTTAGTATACAAAGGGCATTTACTATCTTTTTTGCCTTATCCCGGACATACTCGGTTAAAAACTGTTTTCTATGTACCTCTAATAGATATTTGGCAAGACCGTATGTGGGAATAAATAAAAAAAAATACGATTAGCAGAACAGTTGATTACGGTCTCAATTTACTGTTCGAAAGCAATCAAATAGGATTTCCAAAAAGGATTTCGGAACTTTAAATATCTCATGAAAAACCCATTCCATATTGACATTGGAACATCGTGTGGTGGTAGCTATTGATGCTGAAAAAAAATTCTTAAAGCCATTGGCATTTTTTTGTACTTGACAAACTTTCAATCCTCGTAATAGCATATATTGCTCGCAAGCATGTAATTTTGATCTCCCGTTACTTCTCCGCATTTACAAAATATCGCTGCAATTGTAAATATCATGTAAAGCGCGCTTTTCATTCCACTTCATAACGCTACCTTCCGTTCGTCTCCGGCGGCAGCAGTTCCATGAGTTTCTACATTCCATCTTTCGTCCCGACGCCACGGGTTCGAGTTTTACGACGGCGCCCTTTTTGCATAGGCATGATGAATCATCCGGTCCGCACAACGGAATTAACACATGCAGCACCGTATGCATTATGACTTTCTTGGTCAGTTCACATTACCTTTTCTAGGCTCGTGTGGACCCGCGAAGAAATGCGTGATCTGTCACGCGTGGATCGTAGACACATAAATAAGTCTCGTAAACAACCAACCGGCGCGTCTCAACACGAACGGAACATCCCAAATGGGACACATTCAAGAGAAAAGCAATGCTTACATGGTCGGCGCAACATCCAATAGGTGCGAAGGAGCACCAAATGAGAGAGAGAAAAAAGGCAGCATAAATGGAGAAACGATTATCTTTGGCAATCATCGAATCACAATTCAAGACGCCATCAGTTTCAATATACTTTCGCGCGATTCTTTTTACCTGTTCGGTGCGTCCCTAAGCTAGCACAAAACAGAGATTGGTAACGCTGTATCATTCATGATTGTGTCTGGTTTGTGCAACTTATAACCTTATTCTCATACCTCGGCATTTTAGGTCATTTGAAAATCGCTCTAGTGGTGCTTTTTGCATAACAAATATTCTGTGCTTTGCTTCTTCCGCATGTTAACGTAAAATAATGTTACAGTAAAAGTATGCTCCCAAGACTTTTGGCAACACACGTACGAAGGGATACTCACTATTGATAGAGGAACCTTAAACGAGACAAATTTATCTGCCAATACTTCGCTGTGATTCGTATAATTCAACCACCTGCAAACCATGATAATTACATTAATCAGGATATGAGTTAAGCGTGCCTTACAATTTAAAAAATACAGATTTGTTTCTTACCTGTCAGGTACAGCATTCGACGGCATGTTTTCTCGCTTCAACTGTGGTTTTTCAATCCACAGAAAAGCTACAAAATTAGTTAGCTACACCACGCTTACAGAATATATTCTCCAGGAACTTATATATATTTTGCCACTACACCAGCTACCGAAATTTAACTTTAAACACTTCACAAACTATATTTTTTAAGACAAATTCCATACAGTTGCGGTTCTTTTGATTTCATTTGTTACTGCTTATTGTTATGACTGACAACAGTAGTCCATAAGAATATGGCAATAGGTTGGGCCATCAAATTTCACTTATCCACGCAGACCTAATGCCTGACAGTTTATACACACAAGCATTTTGCTCACTGAACAAATAAAACCAAAAATCTTAACTTATTTGCATTGTTTATTTGCACGAAACTGTTCAAATTTTTAATATTTTAGTACAACATGTTTCTGTTGAAATATTATTAATTTATGTTTAAATATATTGCGTCCTCACTATTCATTGTTTCTCACTACCTATTCCTCACCAGCCACTCACTAGTCACCTCTCACGCGAACTAAACCAGAATATATATTTTTTGCAATATTTTCTACCAGAAGTCTTCGTGAATACATAGTTTACACTTTAGAATGTTGCCACAAAAAGCAATATGTTATGTCAATAATATAGAAATATAATATAGTCAATAATATAGAAAATATAGAACATCAAACACGTGTTATCGTAACCGCACGCAAACAATAAACGAATGTTTACCGTAAGCCGCGTTTGTCAACTGTTTGACAGATTAGACTGGGAAAAGCCGGGAAAACTATGTTTTGGTAGAAAAAATCCGCTAGACTTTCTGTGTAATACAATCGTTGCTGCTCGAAGTACACGGTTGTATCCAGTGTATTTCACTGTAAGGCATATGACTCTAGATAATCAAGCCTATAAAAAATTTGTAATCTTTTGAATATATTAAAAGTGACTCTTTGGAGTATTTAAATATAGAAGGCTACATCCCATGTTCCTGTGTATATTTTTCGTTCGCCACTCATAGGTAGTTTTGGTTAAATTGCAGGTGAAACGTGCAAAAATGGCACAAAACTTGGATGCAGTTGAGCAGGCGATGTTTGAAGAGCTGCAGGCTGCAGGAAATAATTCTACTATCCTAAGCACGAAGGATACCTCACCTACCAAAAACCGCAAGGGTATTGGCGCTAAGCATCGTCAGCCCCAAAGATTTCATCTCAAGCAGAAAGAGCAATTTCATGCAAATCGAATGGTGGAGAACCGAGAGTTAAGAGACCTCTATTCTAAATACAACAACTTAGAGAAAGTCCTGGCTTCATTGACGATCGGCGAGACTGTTTATACCCCACCAGCGGAGGTTAACATTCGTGTTGACCTAGAGAAAGCAGCAGCCGCAACCATATCATACCTGCGCACGCAGAAAATCGAAGTCTTCGAACGGGATATCGCAACAATGCGAGATGTAACAAACCTTCAGATATACTCTAAGGTTGTCCACGCCCGCCGGAACGGTCCCTTCTATGATATGTCGACCGACCATTCTCTAGTTGAATTTATTGACCGGCACTTTTGCAAAGGCCTTAAAAACATGGCCCTTCTAGTTGACCAAGTTGGTCAAGTAGAGGTATATGGTAAAATGATCTTCCCGCGTGTGGAACGCCCCGAAACACCAGCAGTCCCTGCTGGTTTTGTTGAAACGATTGATAATTACGCCAGCCTTCTGAATCGTGTAATGTGCAAGATGTCGCATGCACTAACAGATATTGACCTTGTATCTGGTAAAGGTACAATGGCTCAGATTGTAGGATCGCGTGATGACCATCTTTATGGTAGAGAAAAGTTATCATGGTGCAGAATGACAGCACCCATGCCAGTACTGCAATTAGGAGCAGTTTTCGGTTTTGGTTATGAATCAACTGACTACTGGCATCGTTATGAAGACCACGGAGTAGGAGTTTTCTCGCAAGCACGTGTGGACGTTACAGCTTTCGATGCTAAGCTAATGCTCAGCTGTTTTAACACTTTGTAACGACAAAGGACGATCGTCTGAACGCGGTCAAGGAGCAGGTGGTGATGACGAACACTGCGTCTGCAGACCATCGTACTCATACTGGTGCTTGAAAAAATTTTCAAGCTTTTGCTCCATGAGATGACCAACCTACGTGAGGGTACGGATGCCCATAACAATGTTGTCGATAGCGAGGACAAATCGAAAATTTTCGGAAACTGTATCAGTAATAACCAATCAAATATATATATGCTTTGTCTTTCATTCCAAAACTCCATTTGGTTGTGTATTGTGACTTTAATATGAGTTTTGTTGTTTTAAGGATAATCTAGTATTATTGTATGGACACTCTCCTTTCTTTCTTTCTGTTACCGTGTGTTCTTCCTTAATTTTGCTTTCCTGCTATTTTCCTCGATTTATTTGACCACACCCAGCGGGGAAAAGCGCCATTTTGATCCTTATCTTCGTCCATTACTGTCTTTGTCCGGGGCAGAATATGATCCTACCCACGGACACGCACTAACTGATGATGCTGCTTAAGAGATGGCGAGCTTAAACAAACGCTTAAAACGCTAATCGGCACGCGTACTGTCGCGTGAAACCCATCGAGAACGCACAACAGACTGCTGCCGCCACGACGGGTAGGCGCTTTACTCAACCAAGCCTGGAAAGTATTCGTCATCTGAATCCTCTTCCGGCTCATCACCCAAATCGTCTAAGGATAGTTTATTGCTGTTCTGGTTACCCTTCAGCATTTCTGCTAGGTCCATGGATCCATCCTCTAAAATAAAACCACAAAGCAATAGTATACAACGGCCATAATACGGGTTAGATTCAAGCTGCTTTAAGGAGAGAATCAACTAGTTAAATATCACGAAATTTCCATACCTTCCTCATCCTTAGAACCCTCGTCTTCCCATCTGTTAAAATCCACCTTCAACCAATGCGCCTTGGTCTTTTCCTTCAGCAATCGAGGCCAGTACGTTTCGTCGGGCTCCGCTTTGGCAATTACAAACTCGATGCAGCGCTTTATGTTTTTCGCACTAACTTTTTCTGGATTTATTTTATCGTAGAATTCAAAATTTAAAGCATATTTCCGTCCTTCCGGTTTGCCAACTCCCGAAAATGACATAGTAGTGTCAGTGAATCTAAAACAAGCCAAAAAGGACCAGGTGTTAGTGTTAGCGGGTTGATTCGAAGTTCAAAACAGTGCACCGCTTTCTCTAACAAACGCGGTCACTATAGCTACAAACCACTTACTTGAACTCCGGATCAGTACATTCGACATTTAATGTGAGGAAAACGACATCGCTCCTCTGGGCCCAAACGGCAGGCGGTGGTACACTATACATGGGACGAAAGTTGCGTGAACAACAGGAAGGAAAAACAATTTGAAATTAAAATTTCTCTGCCAAATGTCGATTACATCCCGGCGTAGCAAACCGGCACAATGGGAGCGAGCGAAAGGGTCGTAAAGCCTCCTCTTCGCCTGCCGGTCGTCAATAACTCCGAGCCACTTCGTGCCGCCACAACCCGGTTGCAACCTTTCACCGAATCATTTAGCGCCCTTTCGCTTGCGGTTGGGGAAAAAATAGGAACACTGCGTTGTGCCACAAATAGGAGGCGTTGGAAATGTGCAATCGATAAAAATGGACGCCGGGTGCACGGGAAGTGTGTGGAGAATGACGGGCAGATAAAGGGAACATTACGCGCACACACGCACGCACGGACGAACATTGAAACACACGGCGCGCATATCCCCGCGAGCTGCCTTCCGGGGTTTCACAGTACATGGCGAGTTTCACACGTAAAACGGGTACTTACGCTGCTTCGGAACTCATATTTTCGTTCTTTGTCATAAACAGCCTCAGTTGACGAAAGTTTCACTGACTAACTGCACAGTATTTCCACTCAAACCAAACTAGCGTGCTACTAGGCTAGAACATTTTTGTGGAGAGACGGACAAATTTTCTGCTCCTCACCCCTTACTACACTGTCAAGACAAATTTCATCTGGACTCTACCACGTGCGTTTTCAAGTAGCGTCGTGGTCACCTATTTTCGATATCTTTTCTTAGTCTTTAAGTTGCCTGAAAGAATTCCTCTTCAGTACTTTGCTAGCTGAGAAAAGATATACCACACGCGTTGATAAACGCAGATTGGCGCTAGTTTATGTTACCTGGCCGCAGAGTTCATAGCTTTATATTGAAAAATTGGGATAATTTTGAAACTTAGCAAATCAAATAATAGTATCAAATAATGCAAAAGAACATGTTAATCACTGAAAGAATATAAATTGTACTATAAAGGTAGCAAAGGAGTCCTTGCTTTCTGGAGTCTGTACGACTAAAGTAACTAGAATGGAATAATGAAGCGTACCATGCGGTTTCGTTAGATCCCCCACAATATCATAGTAGTATTTCATGGAAATGATATAACAGAGCAATAAATACTAAACCTCATCTGTTGTGACTAGATCCCAACAACGTGCCTAGAAGTTTAAGCTGCAATGCTAATGCATTGCCCCAGTTTTAGACTTAGTTATCCACCGCGCTACCGGCCGGCATTAGCTAATCGTAGTACAAACGTATCTAACTAGCGCAACAGTACGCATTAATAATAGTCAACGCTGACTGCCAGCAATCCTGTTGGGTTGTTTCTAATACGTTTAAATTTATGGAAAAATAATCACGCATGAATAAAAACCGAAGATGCTGCGCCACACTTATGAAAATGTACATAATTGCGCCGATAGTTGCCTATTGTCAGGTCCCTATGATTGCGCGTGTCATGTGGTTTCCTTGTTTCTTTTTAATAATTTTCAACTCAGTTTCCATGTTAACACTGAATGCTCTATAATCGAACCGCTTCGCTAGGGCGTTTTGCACAACATTACGTGCGCTCATTAACGGCCAGAACGATGCCAACAAACAAATTCGACTTTTCGTCGCGCTATCAGGGTGCCACGAAAAGCGTTCAGTAGCTATCGGAGTTCTCACTATTCACTGTTTCTCACTACTTATTGCTCACCAGCCACTCACTAATCACTTCTCACACGAACTGAATATATAGTTTTTACAATGTTTTCTTGCAGAATTATTTATTAATACATAATTTACATTTCAAAATGTTGACACGAGAAGCAGTGTGTTATGTCAATATATAATTCAGATAATTCATAGTGAAAATAAATTACATAAAACACGTGTTATCGTAGCCGCACTTAAACAATACCGTTTGTTTACTAATGTTTACCGCTAGCCGCGATTGTCAACTGTTTGACAGATGAGACTGTGAAAAGCCGGGAAAATTGTGTTTTGGTAGAAAAATTCCACGAGGCTTTCTGTGTGCAGTTTTCGTTCGCCACGCATAGGTAGTTTTCGTTAAATTGCAGGTGAAACGTGCAAAAATGGCACAAAACGTGGATGCAGTAAAGCAGGCGATGTTTGAAGAGCTGCAGAAGATATTGAACCCGGACTCAGAGCAGCGAAAATCCGCCGAAGCGCGATTAGCACAGCTAAAATTCACGGAATGTATGCCTTGTCATTACACACCCGACGTACGATATTCTTACTACGATAGGTTCTCGGTTGTTTTATATTCGATTTACGCAGGGTATGGTGTTAACTTGGCAGAGTTCACGATCGATCAGCATATACACATTGGATTGCGCCAACTAGCCTCGGTCATGCTGAAGCAGTACGTCGACGATTGCTGGGCAGATGGGGGCGATGATATCGATGGAGAAGACGTTCGTGGTATTCCTGCTGAACCAGGCAGTTCAGGTGCGGTTCTCCTGGTAAACGAGGAAGCGAAACGACGAATCAAACAAATTCTTCCGGAAGGTCTATGTGACCAGAACAGCAAGGTAGGCGCGTTCGTAAGCGTTCGTTCGGCATTGATTTCATATAACGTCACTCGTAGATCCGATCAGTCGTAGCCTATTGCATAGCGAATATCGCACTGTATGACTGGCCTGGTGATTGGCAGGAGCTTTTTGATGTGATCGTAAAGTGTTTAAGCGGAACGGAAAATTCCGTCGACGGAGCGATGAAGGTTTTATCTGAGTTCACCCTAGAGCTGGACCGACAAATTGGCGATGTTGCCCCCTTGATACTGTCGGAGGTATATCGCATTTTTACGGCCGCGAACCAGTACAATGTTACCGCGCGCAAGTACGCGGTCGAGATACTTTATGCACTGCTTCGCGGGATTGACACGAGAATTGAAACACGCCAGGAAAAATCCGCCATCCTCAACCCTGTAATGCCGAATTTTATGCAAAGTCTTATAGAGGGTTTGACTGCACCGAACGGACCCCACAGTAGTTTTCAGTTGAAAACACAAATCATAAAGGGTTAGTTCAAACTCTCAGAAAAACACTCTGCAGAAAGCAGCAGTATTCATTTTTTTCTCTCCATTTGGGTAATTCCAGTTCTGAAGTTTATGATTTCCGATATGTCCAAATTCATCCAGCCGTATTTGGGCACAATTCTACCCACCATCTGGCAGCTACTAACGCAATTGGCTGATTTTTACGTGAAAGTCGTGGTAAACGAAATAGAAGCTGCATCATTTAACGGAACCGAGCAGGACAGCGATGAAGCGGAGGATTTCGTGCAGATGATACTGCAGATCTTCGAGTTCGTGCACACGATCATCGAAATGAAACGGTACAAGGCGGCCATAACGAACGTTCTCACCGACCTGGTATACATTACCGTGCTGTACATGCAGATCACGGAGGAGCAAACCCAGCTTTGGCAGGAAGATCCGGAAAAATTCGTCGACGACGAGGACGAGCAGGGTGTCGAATTCACGATACGTACCACGGCACACGACGTTCTGCTGGTGGTCGGCCAGGAGTATGAGAAACAGTTGCTACCGTGTTTTACGGAGGCGCTCGGGAAACACAGTGCCGTCGCCGAGGTGGATCGTAACGCAGGAAACCCGCACTGGTGGAAAATTCACGAATCTTCTATGCTCGCGGTCGGTTCGTTTAAGGATCTAATTGTAGAAAATCCGACCTGCTTCGACATGGGCCAGTATTTGGCATTGATAAAGATGCTTATGGAGAGCCGAGCGTCACCGTACCTGGTCGGTCGGTGCCTGTGGCTACTGAGTCGATTCTGCGATTGCGACATTCTTCGGCAACCGTTTATGGAACAAATCATTAACGTGACAGTCGATAGCTTAACCGTGGATAAACCAATCGTTCTGAGAATCATGGCCGCACGGTATGTATTGCAAGGGACGGAATTTTTTGGAGCGCTTATTGCTTACTCTACGTTGTTTTTTTTTGCAGCGCGATATTTGGATTTTGCACCAATCTCAAGGCCAACACGGACGAACGTAACGTGTTGGTACTGTCGAAATTAGAGCACTTCTTCGATGGTCTAGTTCCGCTGTTCGAACAATCACAAAACACTGTTCTGGGTTTGCTTTTGGAAGCATTGAGCTCAATCATATCGGTAGGTCCAGCAGCCCGTCGTTGTGGTTAGCATGTTGAACGCTGTTAAACGACTGCTTTTTCGATTGTTTCTCCACAGTTTGACGTAAACGCAACGGCCACCATGTGCCCGAAGGTCATCAATATAACGATGACCGTGTTCGAGAAATATCACGACGATCGGTTCCTACTCGAAATGGTGCAGGATGTGTTTAAGATCCTATCGCAGAATCCGTTCTGCCTGCTGCCCCTGCAGGATCGCATTATCCCGACGATAGTGAGCATTCTGAACCACCCGCAGGGATCTGAGCAAACGCTCGCCCCCGATATAGCGCTGGATGTACTGCAGACTCTTGTCAAATACTCCCAGGGACCGCTCAGTGATGCGATGATCGAAAGCGCATTCCCATCCGCCGTGCACTGCATTCTCCGTACTGAGGATCACTCCGTAATGCAGTCAGGAGGTGAGTGTTTGCGATCGTTTTTAGCCGTCTCGCCGGAGCAAGTCTGTCGGTACAAAAACGGCGAAGGGTTGAACTACGTACTGCAGGTCGCCACAATGCTGCTCAATCCAATGAACACGGAGTCAACAGCTTCATTCATCGGACGGCTGGTGATAACCGTCATCACCAAAGTCGGCAACCTGCTGGGTGATTCCGTCGATTTGCTGCTAAAAGCGGTCCTCAGCAAAATGCAGCTGGTCGAGAGCCTGAACGTGATCATGAGCCTCGTTACCATCTTCGCCCATCTGATCCTACTGCAGCTTGACGCGGTCATGAACTTTCTCAGCACTGTACCAGGACCGACGGGCGAAACGGCCATGAGCTTCGTTTTGGCTAACTGGCTTAGCCGGCAGCATTTGTTCTACGGGCAGTACGAGCGCAAGGTAACGACATTGGCGCTCTGCAAACTGTTTGAACACGGTGTAACGACAAAGGACGACCGTCTGAACACGGTCATGATCAAGGAGCAGGTGGTGACGGCAAACACTGCGAGTGCAGGCCGTCGTACTCGTTCGGCGTCTGCCAAAACGCCCACCGTATGGGTCGATACGCCAGTGCTTGTGAAAATTTTCAAGCTTTTGCTCCACGAGTTAGCCAACCTGCGTGAGGCTAAGGATGCCCGCAACAAGGTTCTCGATAGTGGCGACGAAGCGAACAGCTCCACCGATGATGACACGGACGATATTAGTGCAGGTGCCTCGAAAATTACCTCTTTTGCCGCGTTGTTGCAGTTGGACGAAGGTACGTCTGGGATAGGGGCCACTTACGAATGAATTGATCGGTTCAATCGAAACTTTTCTTTTATTATTTCAGGCGACGATGAGGAAGAGGACGAAGATGAGCGGCAGCTAATGGCAGAACTGATGAATGATCCTATTTTCCAATGCGATACTACGGAGTATCTGACCAAATTCATCGAAAGCTTTAGCCAGCATGAAAACTTCCGCGCGTTTTTGGAAAAGATAGATGAGACGGAGAAAAACATTCTCAAAAGTTTCAACATTTCCTTGATGTGATTGAGTTTTGCCTCGCAGTATCATTCACTGGTCGGAGGCTGGAAGGAGAGCATCACCATTTTTAAGTTCATTTGCTTTTGAATCAAAACATAGCGATATTGTTACAGAAATAAATATATTATTTGCACAGCGAACAGAAATCGAAGTTTTTCCTTGTTCGTGTATGTGGAAACCCAAATCAAAATGTTTCGGAAACTTTATCCGTAGTAACTACTCAGTTATATTTATGATTTGTCTTTCATTCCAAAACTCTATTTGGTTGTGTATTGTGACTTTAATATGAGTTTTGTTAATTTAAGGATAATCTAGTATTATTGTATGGACACTGTTCTTTCCGTTACCGTGTGTTCCTCCCTTATTTTGCTTTCCAGCTTTTCTCTCATTTTTGTTAGCAAACCCTGCGCAGACGAGCTCCATTTTGATCCTTATCTTCGTCCTTCTTCACTGTCTTTGTCCGGGGCAGAATATAATACTACCCACGGACACGTACTAACTGATGACGATGGTGAGCTTAAACAAATGCTTAAAACCCTAAACGGCACGCGGACTGTCGCGTGAAACCCGTTGACAACGCACAGCAGGCTGTTGCTACTACGGCTGCTTTAGTCAATCAAACCTGGAACATCCTCATTATCTGAATCCTCCTTTTCCGACTCATCGTCCGAATCGTTGAGGGATAGTTTATTGCTTTTCATTTTGTCTAAAGTATCCGTATTTCTCCTCAGCATTTCCGTTAGGTCCATTGTTGGCTCACCTAAATTAAAAAACACAATAATATTCAATAACAAAAGCACGAATTTCATTAGAACTTGCTTCATGAAGGGAAGCAACTATTTTAACAGCACGAAATCTACATACTTCGCATAGGTGCATCGCCCTGGGGATCCTCGTCTTCCCATTTGTTAAAATCTACCTTTAACCAATGCGCCTTGGTCTTTTCCTTCAGCAATCGAGGCCAGTACGTTTCGTCGGGCTCCGCTTTGGCAATTACAAACTCGATGCAGCGCTTTATGTTTTTCGCACTAACTGTTTCTGGATTTATTTTATCGTAGAACTCGAAATTTAATGCATATTTTCGTCCTTCCGGTTTGCCAACTCCCGAAAATGACATAGTAGTATCAGTGAATCTAAAACAAGCCAAAAAGGATCAGGTGTTAGTTAGTGTTGTGGGGTTAATTCGAAATTTAAAACAGTGCACCGCTTTCCCGAACAAACGCGGTAACTATAGCTACAAACCACTTACTTGAACTCCGGATCAGTACATTCGACATTTAATGTGAGGAAAACGACATCACTCCTCTGGGCCCAAACGGCAGGCGGTGGTACACTATACATGGGACGAAAGTTGCGTGAACAACAGGAAGGAAAAACAATTTGAAATTAAAATTTTCTCTATCAAATAGCGATTACAACCCGGCGAAGCAAACCGGCATAATGTAAGCGAGCGAAAGGGCCGTCAACAACTTCAAGCCACCACAGCCAGGTTGTAACCTTTCACCCAATCATTTAGCGCGAAAACCACAAATAGGAGGCATTGGAAATGTACAATCGATAAAATGGACGCCTGGAGCTCGGCAGAATACCGGGTAGATAAAGGAAACATTGCGCGCACACACGCACGCACGGATGTACGTTGAAACGCACGACGCGCAGGGATATGCGAGTTGCTACGCTGCCTTCCGGGGTTTTCAAAGTACAAGGCGAGTTTCACCGGAAAAACGGATACTTACGCTGCTTCGGAACTCATATTTTCGTTCTTTGTCATAAACAGCCTCAGTTGACGAAGGTTTCACTAATAATCTGCACAGTATTTCCACTTGAACTGAACTTGCGTGCTGCTAGGCTAGAACGTTTTTGTGGATGAACGGTTAAGTTTTCTCTCCCCACCACTTGTTTCACTGTCAAGACAAATTTCATCTGGACTCTACCACGTGCGTTTTCGAGTAGCGTCGTGGGGACCTATTTTTGATATCTTTTCTTAGTCTTTAAGTTGCCTGAAAGCATTCCTCTTCAGTACTTTGCTAGCTGAGAAAAGATATACCACACGCGTTGATAAACGCAGATTGGCGCTAGTTTATGTTACCTGGCCGCAGAGCTCATAGCTTAACATTGAATAATATTGCTAGTTTTGGAACGTTAAAAAACGTTTCGAATAATGCAAAAGAACATGTTAATTACTGAAAGTATATATATTATGCTGTGAATATACCAATCAGGTTCTCTTTCTTATGTCTGTATAACTAACAGAATCAACCATAACTCGCAAAACCATCGAATAATGACGAGTAACTAGAGCAAAAAAACGCAGCGTACCATGTGGTTTCGTTAGCTTCCCCATGACATTATAGTAGCATTTTATGGAAATAATACACCAGAGCAATAAATACTAAACTTCATCCGTTGCGACCAGATCCCAACAATGCGCTTAGAAGATATTTTATGTTACAATGCTAATGCACTGAACCAGTTTTAAGCTTAGCTCAGTTATCCACCGCGCTACCAGCCGGCAACAGCTAATCGCAGTACAAACGTATCTAACTAGCGCAACAGTACGTACTAATAATCGTCAGCACTGGCTGCCAGCTTAAATAAAATTCTGTTTGGTTGTTTCTAAGACGTTTTATTTTCAAATAAGGTTCCGCAGAATATGATAAATGCTACACTTTCTACTTATTCAATCGAAACATACATATAATGGAACTCATTTAAATGCCTGAACAATTGATATAAAAAAAGAACTGAAGAATAAATCATATAATTATTAATGATTAAGATATAAGTTTCTATTACGTCTCAATTCAACTCTTCTCACATGCAAACGAAGATAAGACACGCAGATCACGCATGAAAAAAAAACCGCAAAAGCTGCACCACATTGATG
This sequence comes from Anopheles nili, assembly GCF_943737925.1. NCBI lineage: Eukaryota > Metazoa > Arthropoda > Insecta > Diptera > Culicidae > Anopheles > Anopheles nili. Next base: position 61,730,635 of record NC_071291.1, read on the forward strand.
ACGATGATGATAACTGCGACGATAGTTGTCTGGTAACAGGCCCCTATGATTGTGCGTGTCGTGTGGTTTTCCTGTTTCTTTTTTAATAATTTTCCTCTCAGTTGCCATATAAACACCGAATGCTCTGTCATCGGACCGCTTTCCTGGGGCGTTTTGCTCAACAGTACGTCCGCTCACTAACGGCCAGAACGATGTCAACAAACAAGTTCGAGCTTCCGTCGCGCTATCAGGGAGCCACAAAAAGCGTTTGGTAGGTTTGGATTAGGTTACTTCCGGGTTTCGGCTCAACAGGTTAATGGACATTGCTAACTGTGACGCAATTGTCATGTTTTATCCAGGGTGGAATACATCCAGCTCGCGCTCCAACACAAACCTCTGAACCTGGGCCAGGGCTTCCCGGACTATCATGCTCCCAAGTACGCGCTGGACGCGTTGGCAGCAGCGGCCAACAGCCCGGACCCATTGGCGAATCAATATACACGCGGGTTTGGCCACCCGCGGCTTGTGCAGGCGCTAAGCCGTTTGTACTCGGGACTCGTTGGTCGTACGATCAATCCTCTCAGCGAGATTCTAGTGACGGTTGGTGCGTACGAAGCGCTGTACGCAACGATTCAAGGTCATGTGGATCAAGGCGACGAGGTCATTATCATCGAACCCTTCTTCGATTGCTATGAACCGATGGTTAAGGCTGCCGGGGGTGTGGCCAAATTTATTCCTCTAAAACCTGTAATTATACCTACCCTATGTGCATGTGTTGCCCCTATTCTATATATATATATATATATATTTTTTTTTGCATTGCTTCTAGACCGTCACCGGACGTACGATATCATCCGAGGACTGGAAATTGGACCCACTGGAACTGGCGGAGCTGTTCAATGAGAAAACGAAAATGATCATTGTCAACACTCCGCACAATCCGTTGGGAAAGGTTATGAGCCGGCAGGAGCTGCAAATGATCGCCGACTTGTGCAAGCAGTGGAACGTGCTCTGTGTTTCGGACGAAGTCTACGAGCATATGGTGTACGCACCATTCGAGCACGTGCGCATCTGCACGCTGCCGGGCATGTGGGAGCGCACGATCACGATCGGATCGGCGGGCAAAACGTTTTCGCTCACGGGCTGGAAGATTGGGTGGGCGTACGGGCCAGAGAGCCTCATGCGAAATCTCCAGATGGTGCACCAAAACTGTGTGTACACGTGCGCGACTCCAATCCAAGAGGCGATCGCAGTAGGCTTCGAAAAGGAGCTTGATCAGCTGACAAGCCCCGAATGTTACTTTAACAGCATCTCGACGGAGCTCGTTACCAAGCGTGACTATATGGCGCGGTTCTTGGAAGATATCGGTATGCACCCAACGATTCCACAGGGCGGATACTTTATGGTTGCCGATTGGTCGAAGCTCACCGACAAGGTCGACCTGTCGCAGGAGACCGATCGCTACCGCGACTATCGCTTCACCAAGTGGATGACCAAGACGGTTGGTCTGCAGGGCATTCCACCATCTGCGTTCTACAACGACGAGCACAAGCCACTCGGGGAGGATTTCGTCCGGTACTGTTTCTTCAAGCGGGACGACACTCTAGAACGGGCCGCGAACATTCTAACTGAGTGGAAGAACAAAACCACCACGAACTAGTACCGTTGCAAATAAACATTGCCATTCGGCGGACAGCAATAACATGCCACAAACAAGTTTGGGTCCAATTATGTAACAGCTGGCTTTGTATTCATTTATTATTGACAAAACGACCACGACTAAGCCTATCTGTCCGACCGAGGGTGGCAGAGGCAACGCACCATACACTTACGAAGAAGCTAAACACACGAATTTAGTGCATGTCGTACACCGATTTCAGAGCCAGCTCTGGCTGATCGTAACCCAATTCCTCGGGGGTGTCAATGCCGAGCTCGGTCAGGGTGGGGCGGATTTCCTGCAGCAGATAGGGGTAGATTTCGTTTTTCTTGTCGCCACACTTGTCCTTCACTCCCTCCAGGAAGCGAATGGCCAGGGCAAAGTCGTTCAGACGACGGCAGGCCTTCAGCGCGGACACGATGATTTTGGGTTCCGGCACCAAATCCATGCCGAGCAGATCGTTCATGGCCTTGCGTGCCTCCCAGCCATCGATTTCCGGCCGGTTGAAGTATGCCTCATAGCGGCTATCGAACTCTTCATCGGTTTCGTTGCTGTGCGAGTGGCGCACAACCATGGCACCAACCATCGATTGGCTGCTCTTCAGCCCGGCGGCACTGCGGAGTCCGCCCAGCACACGGCCTGCAGCAAAACGAAGCATTGCTGCAAGAGGAAAGAAATTTGACTATCACGGGGAAATCGCGAAATACCCAGCCCAGTGGGTGCACTGTACGTTTAACTCACTCGATTTTATACCACCGGAATGAAGAGAAAAAGCACCACCAAATATCACCAGTGTTAAGTAATCGAAGGGAAAAGGTAGTAAGGAGCAAAAAAAAATTTTCCGTCACTAGCTAAGTTTGCATCATGGCAGGTTGGATCGTGTTGTTTTGACGGTTAACATCATTCACGTATGACAATCGCATTCTCTTGCAAAAGAATATTCGTCTAAATATATTTGTTTTATAAAATCTTCATGGGCAGTCTTTAAAAATGTGTAGATTAAGCATTTTTCATCAATACAGCGTGAAAACCATATTCAACCATATTAAGTCAACTAATTCAAATCAAATGGTGAGGCTGAAATCATATTATCGTAACTATGAAATGATCCCTTTATTCCTAGTGTCTTTGAATTTAATCATTATACCAATCCAAGAACAGTAACGTAAATGACATCACAATTAAAAAGAACAATACCCAAACTCGCAAACCAGCGTTACGCTGGATCGCCTGTTTTATCTGCTCGTTGGCGTCGTTCATGTTTTCCGTCGTTCCTACAACGTTTGTGGCGATTCGATCAATGTCCGTGTTTTGGAGAGATATCTAGAAAACAGAAAGAAGATGTTACACTACACATATTTTGCCAATTAATTCTGCTTACCTTCTCTGTGAAGATATCCTGCAGCTGGGCAATGTCTGCCACATTGCGTTGAATTTGTTCCACTTCCTCAGAGAGGCCTTTCAGCTCGTTATAAAGCTGAACATTCTCAGATTCAAACATCTGTATGTCTTCCGGACTAAGATCGTTACTTTCGTAATCGTCATACACGCTACTATCTTGCACATCTTCAACCGAGGAGGCTAGGGTTTTATCTGCGGTGCGGGAAACGTCCAAATTGTCCGTGCGGTTCGCAGGAAGCACCAAAGGATCATTTTCGAGGGGAACCGCCTCGAGTGGTTTGGTGTAGTGTTCCGTTTTCATTTTGGGCTGCAGCTTGATATACTGAATCGTTTCTATCTGTCGCTTGATGCGAAACTGCCTTTGCTCGTGAGCAATCTTTCGTATTGCATTCGCGTAATCAAATAAGCTATCTGTAACCAAGTTTAAAAATTCTTTCACCTGCTCGTTCTCTTGTAGTGCTGCACACTCATGCTTTAGGTTTGCAATCAGTGTCGCGGCATCGATAAGCGTTTTCTCCGATTCCCGATCGATTAGATCACGTTCCTCGTTCGTCATCTGAGGTTCGGAATTTTTCAGATGTTCCGCGAGTTGCATGTAGGCAGCCCGATTCTCCACCAGAAAGTTTCGCAGCAGTGTCACTTGCTGTTTCAGTGATTTCGCCTTTCCCCATACTTCGGGTGTGGGTTTCTTCTTTGACAAAATCCGATTCTTGTCTGGCTGCGGGTAACTGTGAGGTGGCAATTTGAGACGGACCGTTTTTACGGAGGCCTTAAAGAGGGACGTGATATCCATGATCCTGCACCGTTTTCTTCCACAACAACACCCGTTCCAGCTGTCAGCAGATTGTTTACGTGTGCCGGCCTAGGATGTCGAGTTCGTTTACAGTGCGATCTAACAGGTTTCAAGCTGGTTTAACGGTAGCCTAATTTCGTGAACAATATTCGATAGTTCCTTCAAAAAGGGTCCAATAATGTTGAAAGTACGCTCGTGCGCAATATTATATTTATTTTTTTTGGCAAAATAATATATATTTTCATATCAAACATGCGTTTCATCTCTTTTTTAGTACTAAAATCGATAATCAAATGGTTGAAGTTTTTAGTACAATTCTCTACAAAACAGCTTGTCTTGCTTTATCTTACAATGAGTCTATTTTCTCAATAAATATGTTCGTCCGGCATTATCTTACAATGAAACCTATTTACTAAATAAATATGTTAAAAAATATGGTCTGCCAATGACAACGCTGTGGTAGTTGTGATTGATGAAATGCGCGAAACCGGCAATTCAACGCATGCACACACGCATGTGACGGGTGGTGTTGGTTCCAGCGGTGGAATTACAGTGATGAGCTTTTACAACGCAAAACATAATATTGATGTACTGCGCCTATAGTTCATTAACATTGCTAGATTACATCCCGTATTAGAGCTAAAAGCAAACTATCCCCAATGTCCTCTGGCACTGCAAACCCAACCATTACTATGAGGTTTACTTCCACAACGCAGAACTGCCCCCTATCGCTTGCATGGCACTGTGCGTAGCGGTGTGCTGGAGCCACGGATCGTGAGGGGTCGAACAGTAGAGGTTAAATCTCCATCGCAGTGAGGACGAAATCGGCAGCGCACACGTTTCCTTTCACAAATTGCAATTTTCTAAAACCCCAGTACCATTCCATTAAACAACATGCCGACCTACCACAAACCGGAAGCCAAAACCATCCAGGAGCTGAAGGATATCGCCCACAAGCTCCGGATCGATTCGATCAACGCAACGCAAGCGTCGAAATCTGGGTGAGTAGCGGGTCGCGGGTTAGAAACATGGTGGAACAACAGGGGAATCGCGTGGTTGAGATAAAATGGCAGCGGCGCGCCACACAAGCCTGGGTGCTGTATAAAACGCGACAAACCTTTCACCGGCTTTCGCCAAATGGCGCTCACGGTGGCAACGTGGAACGTGTCTCTTTGGTTGTGCCGGCTTTCGGTGGGACCGTAAATATGCGCAGGAGAGCGCAAACAACACAGGGCATATTTAGGCTGGCTGTTTTTGGCTTTTCTGGGTAGCCAGACGCCGGTCCGGGACCACGTGCGGCGGGAAAAAGAAACAAAATGAGTACACGCAACGGGTGGAATCGGGCGCGCGCTGGTTGAAGCGAACGGCAACTCTTAGCTCCTTTGCACGCTTTTCTCTCACGCATCAGCGCTCGGATTTCTAATGTGCAGCATTGGAGTCCTACTCGTGATCCATTCGTCCTTAGCCGAAAAGGGTGAAAGGGACGTGAGCGTGTGGGGTGGGATTTATTTTAGAATGTGTGCCTACCCACCAAACGTGAACACGTGAACGCACGCATGTGCTGCGCGAATTCTCACGGCCGGCCGTTTCGTGAAACCCCGCTTGGAGCGAAGTAACGAATCACGGACACAAAAAAAACAACAAAAAGCTCGATCATAAGCAATCGATCCGATCGGTCGCCTGTCGGGTCGTATACATGTATTTTTCGAAGGTCAGAAAGAGGTCAATCGTATGCCGTCGTATCAAAGCCCAATGATTTCGAGTCATGCTGCCAACGGTGCCCTCCACCGGAGTTGGCGGGTATACACGACAAGCACACACCATTGAAAAAACGGCTGTAAATGACGCAAGGTGCCCGCACTGCTCCCTCGCTTGCCGCCTACAAGAGATTACGACCAGCGCGGACCATGGACGCTAGCAGGCAAGGTTGTCATATAATTGGCACAACAAAAAAAAATAATATAGAAAAGTAATCTTGTGAGTCAAATATAAACAATTGATAACTGGCCAACGAAGCATGCCGATACCATTTTCCTGTCGGTGCTTCACGTATGCCCCCGTTCGGTTTCCCTTGTATGATCACCCGCAAGGGATAAGGCCTTTTTTGCTATTATTGTTTTCTTTTTCTTTTTTTCTGCAACGTCCTCAAGCGTTACGTGAGGCGATATAGCCTGACGGTTGACCGCACTTGAGATCGCTTGTTTGATTTGATGACTTTGCTTTAGGCGTTTATCTTTGCCCTGCTTCTCACTCACCTTCATTCTCACAAACAACTACTCTTCTCCTTCTCACACCCACACAGCCACCCAACATCATGCGCTTCGATCGCGGAAATCATGTCGGTGTTGTTCTTCAACACGATGCGATACAAAATCTCTGCTCCACGTGACGCTTCGTCCGATCGGTTCATTCTGTCGAAGGGCCACGCGGCCCCGATCCTGTATGCGGCCTGGGCCGAGGCTGGACTGTTCCCGGTGGCGGATCTCATGAACCTGCGCAAGATCGACTCCGACCTGGAGGGACATCCGACGCCGCGGCTTAACTTCATCGATGTCGGTACGGGTTCGCTTGGTCAGGGTGTGGCCGTCGCCTGCGGTATGGCGTATGTAGGGAAGAACATTGATCACGCGGATTACCGGACGTACGTGCTCGTCGGAGACGGTGAATCCGCCGAAGGTTCGATTTGGGAGTCGCTCCATTTCGCCGGGTACTACAAGTTGAACAACCTGTGCGTCATCTTCGACGTTAACCGGTTGGGACAGTCGGAACCAACCTCGCTGCAGCACCAGATGGAAGTGTACCGGAAGCGGCTGGATGCGTTCGGTTTTAATGCGATCGTCGTCGATGGGCACGATGTCGAGGAGCTGTGCAAGGCGTTCTTTGAAGCGACCTCAACCACGGACCGCCCGACCGCCATCATTGCCAAGACGTACAAGGGCAAACACTTCCCCAACATCGAGGATCTTGAGAACTGGCACGGTAAGCCGCTGGGCGATGCCGCCACGGATGTCGTTGCGCATCTGCAGAAGCTGATTCGTAATCCGGGCCCGATCACGGTGGCACCACCATCCCCGCAGAAGGAGAGCGCCCCGAAAGTCAGCATCAAGGGCATTCAGTTGGCCACCCCGCCGGCTTATCAGAAGGGTGAACAGATTGCCACGCGGCTAGCATACGGTACCGCGCTGGCTAAGATCGCGATGAACAACGATCGCGTTATTGCGCTCGATGGGGACACGAAGAATTCCACCTACTCGGACAAACTCCGCAAGGCGTTCCCGGAGCGGTTCATCGAGTGCTTCATTGCGGAACAGAACCTGGTGGGTGTTGCGATCGGAGCGGCTTGTCGCGATCGTACCGTCGCCTTTGTGTCGACCTTTGCCACGTTCTTCACCCGTGCGTTTGATCAAATCCGTATGGGTGCGATTTCGCAAACGAACGTCAATTTTGTGGGCTCGCATTGTGGTGTCAGCATCGGCGAGGATGGTCCGAGCCAGATGGGTCTTGAAGATGTTGCCATGTTCCGCACTATCCCGGGCAGCACTGTCTTCTATCCGGCGGATGCCGTCAGCACGGAACGGGCGGTAGAAATGGCTGCCAACACTTCCGGTGTGTGCTTCATTCGTACCTCGCGTCCCAACACCGCCGTCATCTATGATAACAACGAGAAGTTTGAGGTAAATTTGGAGACACCGTTGGCGCTTAGCACACGTGTGGAAATAATTTTTGGAAATTTTATTGACTTTATCCACAGATTGGGCAATGCAAGGTCGTGAAACAGAATGCCAACGATTCGGTGCTGCTTATTGGTGCCGGTATTACGCTCTACGAAGCGCTTAAAGCTGCCGAGGAGTTGGAAAAGAGCGGCATCCACTGTCGCGTAATTGACCCGTTCACCGTTAAACCGTTGGATAAGGAAGGAATCATTCAGAATGGTACACAATGTGGAGGCCGCGTGGTTGTGGTTGAGGACCATTACAAGTAAGTGTCAGTTAACGCTACAAATCTGTTTCATTTCTTGATTTAAAAAAAATATTTCGTACGTTACAGACAAGGTGGTTTGGGTGAGGCCGTATTGTCTGCCCTTGCAGAACAAAGGAACTTTGTGGTCAAGCATCTAGCCGTCGATAAGCTGCCGCGTTCTGGCCCGCCTACCGTCCTAGTCGATATGTTTGGCATCTCGTCCCGTTCCGTTGTGGCTGCAGTGCATGACATCATCAAAATGTAGATTCCATTGCGTATTCATCAGCCAGCATCTACAGGATGTGGGTCAACATACATCCTCCGAAGGATGGTGCCTTGCGCGAAGTGAGCAGTGTCTCACCGATCATGTTGATCGTGATTCTCATTGGTTTTGATCTTTTTTGTTCTTATTTTCTCATAATATCTGCTGTTCGCTTTGGGAATGTGGGTGCTTTTGGGTCGTATAATGTGTCTTTAAGTAACAAGGTTACAGCTGTTAATTCTCTCTTAAATTTCATTGTCATACATTGCAGATTGTACTGACCTTTCATATCCGTTAGGGGAGATCCGTTGTCTGTCGAGAGCATTTGCGCGATACATCCGTACAATAAAATTGTGACAAATTCAGTTAAACTCGAATGTGTCTTAATTAGAAAGAAAAATAAAATAAAAATTCAGAACCACTCTGGTACCAATCTATTGGTATGACCAGAACACCGAAATCTGATTTACTGCGTTTAATTCACTGCACGACATTTTCTATAAAAGATTACTTATTTATCAGGCGTTACAATCGCTTACCAGTCTTGGTCGGCTGCTGAATAAACCGGAACGGTTTTTATGTTGATTCCTAATCGCGGGATTCCATGTTTCCTATATTCCATTTCATTCGATTGTTGCTTACAGGGGTTTGTTAGAATTATACGTGTTTTATATAGCTTCATCTGAAAATGTCGCAATAGATAGTTTTCCCTTGTTATAATATTACCAATCTCATTTGTAGATAGCAAAAGAATTAAATTGACGATGTTATATACATCTTTTTAACGTTTGCTGCTTTTAACGGATAGTTTGAAATTTGAAAATATGGCGCTAAAATACGAATGGATACGGCCGTAATACGAATGGAACGTATAACACATTTGCTTTGATAGTTCAAATGTAACAAAAAAACTCATCATCAACGTATTTTCTTCATGATAAAATAAATGTTTAAACTTGTCGAAGTAGAACGATAGTCAGGTCTAAATTTAAAAATTCATTATTACCCTCTCCGCGAACGGGTTCGCTCAGCAAGATTGCAACAGTATTGTCAAAGCCAGCTGACACTTGCACCAACCGCCTGCTTTATAGATGCTCAGTTCAAAAAGACACTGCGCCAGCGGACAAGAAAAAAAGTTAAAACCGCGCATCGCGTGTACGTTCTCGCTGGTAGATTGTTTCCGTTTTTATTGTCTTTTGTGTTTTGATGTTAAACCATCGCTTGGGAGAACCGCGAACGGCAAGTTGCGTGGGCGAGGCTGTGACGGATTCAACGAAATTATACGCCTAACCACTACGAGTCACAGCGAAGCCGAACGCCATTGCACTACGGAAGCGTTTGCACTCCGAGGATTCATTGCAGATCAGCACGATTTGAATCTCCCCAATGAATCGTTAATGAGCGAAATTGGAAAGCCCCGAAAGTAATCAAGGTAAGGATGCGGCATAATTGGGTGAGTTGTGCAAAATTGATGCGCTTTTCCGTGCTGGTTGCTTGGACGCAGGAAACAGCGGCGGTGTTTGCTCTGCCTTTCGTATGCGACGGGCGTTGATTGACAGAGATGAAAATAGTAGTGATCGAAACATGCACTGCTGCTGCTGCTTGGTAGGTTTTCTCGTAACGAACGACAAACACCAACGGTATGAATTAAAGGAAAGTGCCAGCCAGGAAAAAGAGCCAGCAAAGCTAGAGGTAAATTGTTACAAGAGAGCGAAGAAAAAGTAAGAGAATGAGCTAAAAAGAGATAGGGAAATCGTAAGAAATCAGAGCAAGAAAGAGAGAGAAAGAGAGAGCGAACATGAATACAGCGTTTGTCACTGAGAGAAAGAATCTTGTATGTGCGATGGTGTTTTCCTGCTGCCTGGACGTTCCGTCTGTGGAAATTGCAGCAAAAATAGGTTGAAAATAGTTTTAGTTTCGTCTTGCCGCTGGCATCAGGTGAGGTTTAGCATTGAAAGATTGCAAATTAAGCAAAAAACCCACCGGCAGTGGTGGGCTAAGGCAGAGAAAATGCGTCGTTCGGATGTGCGGAAACGACGATAGAAACGTTCGCGCGAAGGAAGAGTGGTGGTGCTGCTGCTGCGACGGTGTATAAAATCGATAAACAGCATGAACTTGACGTGCGCCTACTATGATGCTAGATTTGGTGCGGCCATCAAAACCACAAACGAACAACGGCAGTGCGCGAGATCCGTTTAATTGGCGGTTGTTTTTTGCAGCAAATGGCCTTTACCGTACAGGCACACCGGATATATGGTCCAGCGTGCGCTGAGCTCGAGCCGAAAGATTGTGGAGAAAGTTTCGGCATCGTTTCCGTAGGCCCGTGTAGTAGCCTCGCCTCACTTCCTGCCCATTTTTTTTGTATTCGAACGCCATCTCTAGAAAGGTGCATGTGGTGTTGACGATGCGCGACCCAAAAAGTAGAAAGGCCTTGTTTCCCGCAGATAATGCTGGCCGTTTTTCGCTCTTGCTGTGCGCCCGGTGGCCCCCTATTATGTTTCCCACGGCTGGGGAGGTGTCTTTCGTGTCCGATGGTAGAGGAGCACTTATTTCTTGTGTCGCTTGAATTAGGGTTAGAAATTGAGGTTTACTGAGAAATGATGCATATGCATCTGTTCCCATTGCGGGGAACGAGCATAGAAGAGCTGGGTGTGCAGTTGTGCCCCAACCTAATACTTATAATGTTTCTGCTTTGTACATTACAGACCCGCTATCGCCCACTGTACGTAAGCTGGGGGTATAGTGTGTGTTAAGCCGCGATAGGCGGGTGTCTGAGATCAGCAAGCCGAAATTAATTAAGAAACGATCATCACAAACTCCACACTCCCATCACATAACGCACCGGAACAATGGAGGAGGACACGGAGTACAAGAAGCTCCCGATCGACGAACGATGCGTGCATAAGCTGTGGAAGGCCCGCGTCGACGGGTACGAGGAAGCGGCCAAACAGTTCCGCACCATCGACGACGAAAAGTCACCCGAGTGGAATAAATATCTGGGACTGATCAAAAAGTTCGTCGTCGACAGCAATGCGGTCGCGCAGGAGAAGGGCCTCGAGACGGCACTGGTGTTTGTGGAGAACAGCGGTAACGCTGGCAAAACGGCCGGCGAGGTGATGGGCGGCATCGTGGCCAAGTGCATCGGTGCACCGAAGACGAAAACCAAGGAGCTGGCGGTGCAGATCACGCTGATGTATGTGCATATCGAGCGGCAGGAGACCGTGCTGGAGGAGCTGTTGAAGGGTACGGAACAGAAGAACCCGAAGATAGTGGCCGCTTGCGTGAGCGCCATCACGCTGGCGTTGCGTGAGTTCGGAAACAAAGTGATCAACATCAAACCGATCGTAAAGCGGCTGCCGGCGTTGCTGAGTGATCGTGACAAAACCGTACGCGACGAATCGAAAGCGTTGACGGTGGAAATCTACCGTTGGATTGGTGCGGCATTCAAATCACAGATAGCATCGCTACCCGCCGTGCTGTTGACCGAGTTGGACACGGAATTCGAGAAAATTGGTAACGAAAAAGCCTCCCCGGTACGGTACCTGCGTTCGCAGCAGGAAAAACAGCTTCAGATCGCGGCCGCGGCTGTTGATGGGAATGAGGGAGAGGATGACGGTGACGGAGCGGATGGTGGTGATGCAGGGGATGAAATCGACCCGATGGATCTAATCGATCCGGTCGACATACTGTCGAAGTTGCCGAAGGATTTCTACGAAAAACTCGAGGCGAAAAAGTGGCAGGAACGCAAAGAATCACTGGAGGCGTTGGAGACGTTGCTTCAGAACCCCAAACTACAGCCGGGCGATTACGGTGATGTGGTGCGAGCGCTGAAGAAAATCATTACGAAGGATACGAATGTCGTGCTGGTGGCGCTGGGCGGAAAGTGTTTGGCAATGCTAGCGAAGGGTTTGGCGAAGAAGTTCACCACTTACGCGGGGGTAAGTTTAGACGATCCCTTTTTTTGCACTTGGGTGATAATTATGTGTATTTTTCTTTCTCTCTCTTTTTCCCTCTTCCCTCCGTGGACACAGGCTTGCGTGCCAGCAATATTGGAAAAGTTCAAAGAGAAGAAATCAAACGTGGTGACGGCTTTGCGCGATGCGATTGATGCCATCTACCCGTCAACCTCAATGGAAGCCATCTTGGAGGATGTGCTGGAAGCGCTGGGGAATAAAAACCCTAACGTAAAAATGGAAACGGCTTCATTTTTGGCCCGGTCATTCACCAAAACCCAGCCCGCGGCGCTGTCCAAAAAGATCTTAAAACCATTGATAGCGGCCCTGCTAAAAACGCTAAACGAATCCGATCCGGCAGTTCGTGACGCGTCGGCGGATGCGATTGGTACCGCCATGAAGTTGGTCGGTGACAAAACCATCGGACCGTACCTGACCGAAGTGGACGCGCTCAAGATGGCCAAAATCAAGGAGTGCTGCGAGCGGGCGGTCATCACCGTCAAGATACCGGTGGTTCGTAAGGAACGTCCGGCGACCGCACCACCGAAGACAGTCATGGCGGGCAAAAAGGCGCCCTCGGAGGCAAAACCACCCACATCCGCTGGTGGTGGTGGCATGACACAACAACGACCAGCAACGGCTACGGTTGTGAAGAAGGTAGTCTCCGGTGGTGGAATCAAAAAAAGTGCTACGGGCGGTTCTCTTGGTGGAGGCGGAAGAGCTGGTGGAGGTGCGGCTTCCAAAGCAGGAGCGCAGTCGGCCGCAAACACGGAAAAGGATTTGTCGCAGGAAGAGATTGATGAGCGTGCGAGTGAAATGCTGCCGGCAGACGTCTGCGTCGGGCTCGCGGATGCGAACTGGAAAACGCGCCTCAGTGCCGTCGAATCGTTTGCTGCGGCCGTTCCGAGTCTGGATGCGAAACCGGGCTTGTCCCAGGTGTTGCTACGGACGCTGGCGAAGAAACCTGGCCTCAAGGATACCAACTTCCAGGTGTTGAAGGGGAAGCTAGATGGGGCGCGAGTAGTTGTGGAGCAGTACGGCATCACGACGACCACGGCCGATTACCTGTTGACTGACGTTACGGAGAAGCTGGCTGATGCGAAGAATGGATCGGGTGCGGCTGCGCTCCTAACCGCCATCGCAGAAGGTGGCGCTCGGCTGGATTACACCGTGCAACGTGTGATGGAGTTTGCCTTTGAACAGCAAAAATCCCCTAAAGTACAGCAAGAGGCTCTGGTGTGGGTGGCGACAGCGTTGCGGGAGTTTGGGTTCCAGGTGGAACCGAAAGGGTTGCTTGAGAGCGCCCGTAAAGCGGTGCAAAGCATCAATCCTGCCGTTCGCACCGCCGGTATCGGACTGCTGGGTACGATGTACCTGTTCATGGGCCAACCTTTGACGATGTTCTTCGACAGTGAAAAGCCGGCCCTGAAGCAGCAGATTATGGCCGAGTTTGAGCGATGCGCCGGACAGAAACCGCCCGCACCGACGAGGGGTGCCATTGCAAAGACGGCGTCCTCGGGCGGTGACGACGAAGAAGACGATGGAGGTGGCGGAGGCGGCGAGGATGCGGCACCGATGGTGAACGTGAACGATCTGTTGCCTAGGATCGACATCTCGGGTCAGATAACAGAAGCGCTGCTGACGGAGCTATCGGACAAGAACTGGAAGACACGTAACGAAGGTTTGGTCCGGCTGCAAACGATCATAGCAGAAGCGAAGCTCATTAAATCGACGCTCGGTGACTTGCCGCAAGTGCTCGCGCAGCGGTTGGTTGACAGCAATGCCAAGATTGCGCAAACGTCGGTCGAAATCTGTCAGCAAATGGCGATCGCGATGGGACCACCTTGCCGGCAGTATGTGCGCGCCTTTTTCCCCGGGTTTCTGAAGGGGCTGGGAGATAGCAAGAGCTTCATCCGTAGCGCCTGCCTATCCTGTATCAACACCTGGGGCGAGCAGGCAGGGTATAAGGACTTTTTCGACGGTGAGATGATTGCCGATGCGCTTAAAACGGGAAGCCCGGCGTTGCGAACGGAATTGTACGCGTGGTTGGCAGAGAAGCTGCCCAACATGCCGCCGAAGAGTATTCCAAAGGACGAGCTTGTGGCTATGCTACCCCATTTGTACACCCACATCACAGACCGAAGCGCGGACGTGCGCAAGAACGCCAACGATACCATCCTGGGCGTGATGATTCATCTCGGGTACGACGCGATGGTAAAGGCGTTGGACAAGCAGAAACCGATCTCACGGAAAGACATTCAGGCGGCTCTAGATAAGACTCGTCCCAGCCTTCCTGTTAAGCAGATCCCGGTCAAGGCGGCCCCTGCGGTTGAAGATGCAGCTCCTGCCAAGGGTGGATTAAAGCTGAAAGCACCTAAATCCGCTGGCGCTGGTGGGGCTGGAGCTGGCGGTCGTATGGGAGCGGGTTCCGCAGGGTCAGACAAAGCGGCCAGTGGTGGAGGTGGTGGAGCAGGTACAGGCTTGAGTAGTGCTGGAAGTGGAGGAAGCTCTTCACGCAAAAAGGAAGAGGACGCCGACTCGTTAGCGCCGCTCTTGGCCGTAAACGGGATGAAGAAGCAGCGCCAGGTGGACGAGCAGAAACTTAAGGTGTTAAAATGGACGTTCACAACGCCGCGAGAAGAATTCTATGAGTTGCTGAAGGAACAGATGCAAACTGCAAACGTGAACAAATCGCTAATGGTGAACATGTTCCACGAGGATTTCCGTTACCACCTAAAGGTAATAGACGCGCTGATGGAGGATTTAGCCTCCAACGAGGAAGCGCTCATCTGCAACCTGGATCTGGTGATGAAGTGGCTGTCGCTGCGTTTCTACGACACAAATCCGTCCGTTCTGCTGAAGGGGCTCGAATACTTGAACCAGGTGTTTCAGCGGCTAGTCGACCGGCAGTACGCGCTCGTCGATATCGAGGGCAGCTCTTTCGTGCCGCACTTGCTGATAAAGATCGGTGATCCGAAGGACGTGGTTCGGAATGGGGTGCGCACACTGTTGCGCCAGATTTGCCTGCTGTATCCGTTCTCGAAGGTGTTCGTGTTCATCATGGATGCGCTCAAGTCAAAGAACGCACGCCAGCGAGCCGAGTGTCTGGACGAGCTGGGTTATCTTATTGAGACGTACGGACTGACCGTCTGCCAGCCGTCGCAACCGGTCGCCCTGAAGGAGATCGCTCGGCACATCTCAGATCGTGACAATGCGGTCCGTAACGCTGCGCTGAATGCGGTTGTGCAGGCATACTTTTTGGCCGGTGAGAAGGTGTACAAATTGATCGGCCAGCTGTCCGAAAAGGACCTGTCTATGTTGGACGAGCGCATCAAGCGGTCGAAAAAGGCGTCTGTGGTTCCGGCAAAAAAGCCAACCGTACCTGGCGGTGGAGCGAATCTGAACGAGACCACGATCGTCGCGAAGGAGACCATCGTGGAGTTGCCCACCGTTGGCGGCGGCGATGGAGGTGTGGAGGATGTCATCGAAGAGGATGAAGCAATGATGCCCAACCCGATGTATTCGGAAGCAGTACCCATGAAGTGAGTTGATGAATCCTTCCTTTATGCGTTTTCAATGTCGATCACTAACCGTGTTTATAGACCCATAGCATCACGATAAGGATAGCTGTATTTAATGGCATGAAGATACAGCTTTCCTTTGCTCTAAAGTAGTTTCAATTTTTCAATAAGCTTTTGTAAAAAAATCACTACATGAGGCCCTCTTTGGGTCTTCTCTATTAGGTACTTCTTAATTAGGAAAAGAAAATTTCTTTGGTTTATGCCGCTACCCATAAGCTTTTCATCCATCAAGGGGTCTATTTATTGTGCGCTTGTAAAAATCTGTTCTGAGCTCAAATAGTATATCTGTGATTAATGTGTATTGTACTATAGGGTCGTGCTGCTTGTGTTGCGATGAATCTTTTCATTAGAACTGTCCTGTTGGTATCTTTCGAGTAGCAGTAACTAAACAGCGGGTGTCGGGGTATTGTTTCATGTTACACTATTGTAGAATCGTTATACCGGAGCCTCCGCAGCCGAGGGTGGTGAAGGGTCCGTTCAAGCTAGACGAGAATGTAATAACGGACATCGAGCGGAACTGGGTGAAGGCCGACGATCTGGGCAAAACCGTGCTTAGCCCGATGGATGATTCCTTCATCTACGACGAGCTGAAGGTGATCTCGGTAAACGGTGTGACGTACCCCGAGGAAAAGTTCCAGCAGCTCATCCAACGCAACCAGCTATCGTCAGCGGGATCTGGCGGTCCGGGTGAATCGCCCGTACATCACCATCACACGCTCCCCAGTATTCGACCGACGATAGAAAGCGTTGGATTGACGCCGAAATCGAAGCCTACGCCTCCTGTCACGCCAAGGTATTAGGAACACACATGTCGTGCATTTTTTCCATACACTTCATTACCAAATCATGATGCGCGGAATGATTGTAACAAATTGGCCTCCCTTTCAAACATGGTGTTATCTTACCGATAAGTCGATTCCGCAAAATGTAAGCAAATGGGGTGTGATTTATCGTTGCAGCTTAACCGATGCCCTGCCGAAAATGGATCAAAACTTGGTACGGATAATTCGCGGGATTGCGAACAACGATACGTATGCTGCACACGCCGCTTTGAACGAGCTAACCGATATCATGCAATCACCAGAAAAGCAGGCAGTTTTGCGAGGTTACGAAGAGATGTACATACAGAGCGTACTGCAGCAGTTTAAGGTATTGCGCATAATGTATTGCGTGCAGCATGCAGTCGTTACACTATTGTACTTTTCTCTGCTTCACAGAATATTCAACAAAAGCCACTGTCCGAATCGATGACCATCTACCAGCCGCTGTTACACAGTATTTTCATATTCTTTGCCTCGAAATCGCTCGGAAAGCATCTGACGATCGTTTCCATCAAGAACATCATCTCGGTGCTGCTCGGCCTAATGGCGGATAATCGCCTTGTGACGGGCATCGACGATGCACAGTTTGTGAAGGTGGTGAATGGGATCTGTCTGAAGATCTTGGACCGGACCAACTTCACCTACATGAACTGCGCCCTTATCCGGCTGCTGAAGGAATCTTGCCAGACCAGCTGCTTGCCAAAGTTTACCGATCTACAGATGAAGTGCATCTGGCGTAACGTGAAGGTCATCCCCGACCGATTGGCCGAGCTTGACTATGAAGTAGTGCTGCTCGAGGTGCACGATTTCATGCTAACCCTGCCTTCGACGTGGTGGCAAACACGGCCCACCGATATGCCGCTGCGGACGGTGAAAACCATCATTCACAACATGACAAAAATCAAGGGCAATGCGATCCTGCAACACCTAAACACGATCCCCACGCGCTCGGAATTGCACTCCTACGTGTTGCGCATCCTGAAGAACATCAACAAGGATTCGTCGGGCACGGGCACCGGCGAGGGCGAAGCTGGCGGTAATACGGCCTCCTCTCGGCCGGGAACAGGCGGAATGATGGCTATGGCGCAGCACAACGCGCTCAACAGTGACAATAACAACCACGGTCCGCGTAGCAGCATGATTGGCGGTGGCGATGGAGATGGAAATAGTACTACGGTGGTCGGTTCGGAATACCAGAAGTATATTGCAGTAAACGCGGCCGCGGAAGCCAGACCGGATGGAAGCAAGGGTACGTATGCTCGATGGAGGATAATGCACACATGGAAGCTAATGTAGAATTTTATGCCCCACCTCACAGGAGGCCCTCAAAACAAACAGAATCCCGAATTCTGGATGGATCGACTGAATCACCTGCTGGTAAGTGAAAATTGTTGTGTGAACAGCAACAAGCATAACTTTGTATGGGCATATAGATTCATCTTATTGTTTGGCATAGGGTTTGTTTTTTCTGAAATTGGTACGATTGGAATCCGTTGACCATTGAACCGATCCAGAAGCGAATATTACGGTATATGAGTCGATGGGTTTAAGGTTGGCTTTTAGAGTGTTATTAACACGATTTTCTGATAGTCACGAAGACTGCAATAGGCTTGAATCATGCTCGAATCAAAATTGGTTGTGTTATTATCTATTTTTATCATTATTTTTAAAATAAATTTTATATTTCTTTATTACCACTGGCTTGGACCAGAATCGTTACATGCTAATTATTTTATTAAGATCAATTTAGCCACAATACTTAAAATATAGCATAATTGATATAACATTTATCTTCATTCTTGTCACTTAATATGAAATTGATTCTTTGTATTTGGTGTATTTTTATGTCAAGAAAAATATCTCCCTTTCCACAGCTAGATGATGCTATGTTACTAAATGTTCATTTAACTTTTTAGAAAAAATCAACCGACGGAAGCCAACAGCATCGCAGTAGCCTGCTGGGTGCGACCGGTACGCAATTATCCATGGATGGCACAACGCTAGGTGGATCGACAGTAGGTACCGGCGGTGGAGTCATCACGGACGAAAACCTGAATCTCAATCAGCTGCAAGGTGGAAAGTACAGCATCCGTCGCGGGCTGGACGCGGTCAGCCTAGGGCACGATGGCACCCTCGGCGGAACAGCGATTGCCGGCGAGGGTACGACGTCACAGCGGCGCGAACTTTTGGCCCAAAAGCTGGAACAACTGAAGCAGCATAAGAGAATGCCGTAGATGGGTTTTAGCACGCGCGGTGGAACCACGATCGGTGAGTGGTTGATTCGCTCCGACGGCATTACTGCTGGCAGTGTTGGAGTGGTCGGTTCGGACACGCGCGAAGGTTGTCGGAAAATGATTCCCCAGATCAAGCGGACTCCGCGGTGTTCGGTTGTATTCACCACGCGTATTATATCTTTGTCTCTCTATCTATCTTTGGCCCCTCTCCGGTCGTGTCGGTAGGGATGCGAAACAGAAAATACTCACCCCTCCTCCGTATACACTCCTAGGTCTCTGCAAAAGCTCCCTCTCCCCCCTTCCCATTAATCAGTGAAAGCAGAAGGATTCGTAAAACAGAAGACAACAAAATGAAACATATATCGACGCACAAGCAAACTGGTGCGACATCCACGATGCGCAAAAATTTCCCCATTTTGTTTATTGGATTTTATGACTGAAGGATTCGAGCAGGCGATTTAAGTTGCCCGTTACACACCGCTTTCCCTGGGGAACCTCCAGTAGTATTTGTGGAGGACCACAGGACAACCACTGGACGTAGTGAAATTGTTGTAAAAAATTCAATCCGTCTTTTTTTCCTTCATTTTCCACGTTTATTGCGTTAGGTTATGATCATGCGCGTTTCTTTTTTAATTTATTTTATATAATTCACTTTTATCGTAGCGGACGAAGCCGCCGGAGAAAAAAATCACTCACACTTAAACGTTTTGTTTGCTCTTAGTATTGCGGCTGCTTCCTTCTCGGTTATCTTCAATTTACGCGTATTTGGATGTGTTTTTCTTTTCGCTAATCAAATTGTTATCAACACGTACCTTTTTTAAACCGTAAACATAACTCTAAACAGATCCATTAGGAAGGAAAAGACTTACAGGTTACATATTACTTAAACTCTCAGCATATGTATTGCGATTAGTAATCGGTGGGAACGGACTGTTGAAAAATAGTAGTAATTTGAAGAAAAAAAATGCAAACCATAAGAAAAGTGATATACCCCAAACACAACCAGACATGCATACACATCGTTAACGTTAGTGACGCCGCTTACGCAAGGAAATCGTTACGTTTCCTGTTTTTTGTTTGTCGCTTCTCCATGACCTTTACTCACGTTACAGTAATTTTTGCTCCACGGTTAATGCATGAAAATGAGTAACAAAACGAAAAAAAAATTGAGTGGACAAAGTGCGTATTCTTTTCGTTTTCTTTAGGGTCTAAGAGTAGCGATCGTTTTCCTAGTGCGTTCGAGCATGTTAGAGCGCACGTGTGTATCAAGGACTGCGTTTGGAAGTGTGTGTGTGTTTTTTTTCTGTTCTCACAATATCAGACTACATACTTTTGGCGATTCCTGCGTTGTGATTGCGACATCAATTAGCGAAATTTGGGGGAAATCCCTTACAGGAGCAACAAAAGAGGTAAATGAAAATAGGACGAACAAAAAAAAACACGTACGAAAACAGAACGAGATAGGAGGAATCCAAGTAAACAGTCTCACAAGCATTGCTTAACCTGATGAAAATAAAAACTATATTTAAATAATATTGATTCATGTAAGTATAGAGCGTTTTTTATCCATCTTTCCAACATGATAAATCCGAAAGTGTCATCAGTGGTAGCACGAAAACAGGAAGGCGTGTTGTTTTAAAAGTGTAGTGTATTTTCTAGGTAAAATTCTATACGTTCGTGTATGCAATTGCTCACGAATCTGATCACCATGAATAGGAAGATAGTTTTAAGAGAAGCAACTGATTGCTGTTGTGCCGGTAACTTTTTGGTATGTGTGTGTATGTTTAAAGAGAGAAAGACACTGGGAATAGTGCGTTACATATTTCTGTTCTATCGAGCTAGAAGCACCCTTTCACGTTGGGTAGCTACTCCTCTTCGGCTGTAGCAGAGGTCGCTTGATCATGCGTGCCCTCAGAGGCCGGTTTTTCATCGTTAACATTCCCATCGCCGGTGTTGGCACCATCGTCATCCTCGTCATCTTCATCCTCATCGATCGGTGTACCGAAACGGGTCGAAATGGACGCCAAACGCATCGCTGCCTTGAAACGCGCGGATGCCTTCTGTTTCGCGAGCTTTTTCTTCCACTGGCAAACAAAAGAAGGAATAGGGGAGAAAATTAATGATCCTTTCAGAAGAACGAGTCTAGATTTGGTCTTACATTTGCGTCACGCGACGGTAGCTCCTTTAGGAACTGCTGCATTTGCTCCTTCTGTGGATCAGCGATCGCAAGCACGGAAATGCACCCATCGACCGTACCCAGCACCAAACTGCGCCCATCCGACGTGCTGCGGATCGCCGTCAACTCCGCCTGCATCCGGTAGTTTGCGATCATCTCGGCATCGTTCGTCCGGAACACCCGCAGTGTCTTCCGGCCGCTGTGATAGTACAGCACGTACTCATCCGTCGAGGTAAACATGCAGATCACCGTAAACACACCCTCAGCTACCTTCGGGATGAACGTCTTCACCGTGGAGCCCTTTTTGAGCTCAAGTAGTTCGAGACCACCTCGGGAAGGCGCATACAACCCAAACTTTCCATCCGTCGTGCAGGTTCCGCTCCACTTAGGGATCGATCGGACATGTTTCTTCGTCTTGATGTCCATGATGCTTCCCTTTTCGTTCGTAAGGACCGCCACCTGGGTGGGTTTGTGTGGCAACGGCAGCAAGGATACGATCTCCTTGATGTTGCACGTGCGCAGTGAGATGCGATGAAGGAAAACCCCGTTCGCGGCGCTAAAGACCGCGATCGCATCCTTCCCGTTCTTGTCAGTTGACGCACACAACACGTGTTGACCATCGGCGGAAACGACCGCACACCGGAACGGCAGCCCGGGCACAAGCCGCACCGGATAGTCGTAGGAAAAAACGATCGCTCCATCCGGCATGCTGCGTACGATCGCGTGCGCCTGAATGCCGTTATCCTCGGTGTTCCCACCCGGTCCAGATCCTGTGGG